>NC_056727.1:214716777-214790502 GCF_019279795.1 Protopterus annectens
CCAAAAAACACAAAAATCTGGGCATTCTGCCAAAATCTATACAGTTGTGAGGTATGCAACATGGTACAGTAATGGACTTCACGGTGAAAATATTTATTATGTGACTGTCAGACAAAATGACATAACAATGTCTTTGTGAGATAAGCATCCTGACATAAAGAATGGACAGGACATCTATCAGGGATGCTATATGCATCTAACAGATGAAAACGACAACTCACACATGCAGATAGTTGGGATAGTACTAGTGTCCATGTAGAAAAGGTCCATGATTTCTTACCAAGAAAATACAGGCCCTACAAACCATGCCATGATGTATGTGGACAGACTGAAAGCCCTGTCAATGTAATCTGTATTGTATAAGATGAGGCGACTTGTGCCTGATATAGGCCAGTCTCTGTTCCTGCCCTGATGAGAATACTACACATCTGCAAATCAGCTATAGCTGCTGACATCAGCAGTATCTAGTGAGGAGAAAATACTAATAGCAGTGCCCCATATGCTGGTGTAAAATGCTCTCTCTAATGTCAAGCAAGTGCAAAATACCCCCTCCCTCACAGTTGACTGCAGTGAGAACAGAACCCATACTTAAGTACACCAGAGAATTCTATATTTAAGGCAAGCACCACTGCTCATGTCTGACTCGAAGAGTTTCGGACAGTTTATAGGTAATGGCATCAGCAGTGTCTGGTGAGGAGATAATGCTAATAGCAGTGTCCCGCATGCTGGTGTAGAATAGTCTATCTAATGTGAAGCAAATGCACAGATGCAAATGCACCACAGTTGACTGCAGTGAGAACAGAATGGGTACTTAAGTACACCGACTAGAAAACTCTGTATTTAATGCAAGGCCACAGCACAAGTCTGCCTTTTACAAGGCTGCAAGACAACTTATGGTGGGTAACATCACCACTGGCTGTTGGAGAGAAGATGTTGGGAGGCCTGCATAAAATGGATGTGTAGGCATGTTCAACTGTCAAGATATTTCAAGTTCTACATGTTACCACATTGATGAGCATGCAATGTATAGTATGTGGCGGTTGTGTTCTAATGTGCAAGTATAGTTTAGCAGACAGTTTTACAAACTATATGCAAACAGGTGTCCACATTACTACAAGTGTGTGAAAATCTAAATGTGTATTCTCATTCTAAAGATGTGTATGGTATATACCACAACATTTCTTATTAATGTATGCATGTAGTATAGTTGATATATTTGTGAACAAGTACTGAGAGTCTAGGGTTGCAGTGCATGGGGGAGGTAAGACATGGCTGCATTGTAAATATGTGACAGTTTCTTAGATAGGGCCTTCACTTTTTTATGTTTCCACATGTAGTTTCATGGCATGAAGACTAAATGGACATTAAATAAAAGTAATACTTGGTATTTACTTTGCAGAGTGCAACATCAAACAGCGGGTTTGCACGATAGCTGGCAAAGTGTCTGCGCATATGAGATACACATTTCTACTCCATTCCCTGTTTGTGTATTGTTAAACAGTGCACAAATGCAAGGCTCAATGCTAAAATTATGAGAGTTAGTACTGAGTGTATGAAACACACCTGCTACTTAGCTGATTCCATGGCATCAAATGTAAATGCATTAACACATTTCTTTTTGAGCCCAGATGATATAGGGTTTGAATCCAGGTGTATGTAATACTTTTAAATAAGTAGTGATAATGCAATGAAATTATACTTTACATTACCTTCACCGTGTGTTACTGTGTGTTGACATGGCGCAGCATGTCTCATCACTGTCCCCTTACTTCGCTGGGTGCTGTAGTGCTTGACATCTTCTCCTCCTATGGACCTTGAGGGAGAGCAGCCTCTCCATCTGGCATAGGGGAAGACCAATAGTGCTGTGCATGACCCTGCGCACCAGCCCTGGCATCTCCTGGTAGGTGATGAAATCCACACCTCTGCCAGTACTCCTGGAGGGTACCACAGCACCAGCTGCAGGGGTAGTGATACCTGAGGGTGTAGGTAGTGTAGTGACAGCAGAGGCACTACTGCCAGGTTAGGTCCCAGATGTGCTGGGCATTGGTGCTGGAGCCAGTGGAGAGGGGTCAGGCTGAGCCACTGGGGTTGGCCTACCTTGTTTTGATGTGAAGCATTTAGTGATTTGTTACAGATGGATGACATGGAGACATTTTGAAGATGCATAATAGAAAATAAAGAAAGAGATAAGGGCTGAGTTGAGAGAAAAAAAAAGAGATAAAATTAGTACCATAATATGTGACATACAATGCATTATCACAGTTATACAACTATTTTATCAGAACTATTATATTTAAGTATATGTCCTAACAACTACAAACTATAATTATGGATTGCTCAAAGTAAACCTTGCAATGTGTGTATATTGCACATATGCTTCGTCCAAGTATACAGATTACAGTTAACAACAGGGCATTTATGCCACTTGTATGTTTGCTCTGAGAGTGTTGATGGAGAAGTACAGAGAAGGTCAGAAGGAGTTGCATTGTGTCTTTGTGGATTTAGAGAAAGCATATGACAGGGTGCCTAGAGAGGAGTTGTGGTATTGTATGAGGATATCGGGAGTGGCAGAGAAGTATGTAAGAGTGGTGCAGGATATGTACAAGGGTAGTGTGACAGTGGTGAGATCTGCAGTGGGAGTGACAGATGCATTTAAGGTGGAGGTGGCATTACATCAAGGATCAGCTCTGAGCCCTTTCTTATTTGCACTGGTGATGAACAGGTTGACAGATGAGATCAGACAGGAGTCCCTGTGGACTATGATGTTTGTAGATTACATTGTGATATGTACTGAGAGTAGGGAACAGGTTGAGGAGACCCTGGAGAGGTGGAGATATGCTCTAGAGAGGAGTGGAATGAAGGTCAGCTGGACTAAGATAGAATATATGTGTGTAAATGAGAGGGAGGATAGAGGAATGGTGAGGATGCAGGAGTAGAGTTGGCGAAGGTGGATGAGTTTAAATACTTGGGATCAACAGTTCAGAGTAATGGCGAGTGTGGAAGAGAGGTGAAGAAGAGAGTACAGGCAGGGTGGAGTGGGTGGAGAAGAGTGTCAGGAGTGATTTGTGACAGACGAGTAACAGTAAGAGTGAAAGGGAAGGTCTACAAGAGGGTAGTGAGACCAGCTATGTTATATGGGTTGGAGACAGTGGCATTGACAAAAAGGCAGGAGTTTGAGCTGGATGTGGCAGAATTAAAAATGTTAAGATTTGCACTGGGTGTGACGAGGGTAGATGGGATTAGGAATACGTATATTAGAGGGTCAGCCCAGGTTGGACAGTTTGGAAATAAAACCAGAGAGGCGAGATTGCATTGCTTTGGACATGTGCTGAGGAGGGATGCTGGGTATATTGGGAAAAGGATGCTAAGGATGAAGCTGCCAGGTAAGAGGAAAAGCGGAAGGCCTAAGGTAAGGTTTATAGATGTGGTTAAAGAGGACATGCAGGTGGTTGGTGTGACAGAGCAAGATGCAGAGGACAGGAAGAAATGGAAACAGGTGATCTGCTGTGGCAACCCCTAACCAAGAAAAGCCGAAAGAAGAAGACGATTAAAGAAATGCAATATTGTATACTTACTACCTGTGGTATTTGAATCCACAGCCTCTGACTACTGTCTTACACTTAACTCCTAAAGTTGGTTTGTGCTACAGACTTATGCGTGCATACTTGCTTTTACAGCTAGGATATACATGCTTACTTTGCTACTACTGTATAGAAAACAGAAACAAATCTATCTTTAACTTTTAAAGCTGCAATAATACTTCTCATGTGCTGCATACATACCATTTGCTTCCTCAGTCTCTCCAGTCGATCAGCATGAGCCTGCCTAAGCATGACTAGTCAACTGAATTTCAGAATTAGCTGTGAAAAGAAAAAAAAAGAAAAGAAAAGAAAAGAAGACCATTATGCATACCAGTCTTGCCTATATTTAGCTTTCTTTGTATTATAAATTCTCTTTATTAGCATACTTACACAACTGTGGGGCATCACTAGTTTGAAACTCATCCAACCACTGGTTGAGTGTATCCCTCTCGTACCATTTTAGGTCACTGAAGTGGTGCCTGTACTGCTCTCCAGTGCATAGGATGCCAGTTGTACTGGATACAGCCTTGGCCAGACTACTCCAAGCCTTAGACTTGTACAGAGAGCCAGAATAGTCCCCCTGCACAAGCCGTTAGCTGTGGCATTTTAACAGGAGTCCAATAAATATTCTGGACTTCTGAACAGCTCACGTCTGCCTCCTAAATTGGGCACCTTCCCCTCTAATGCCAGACATGTCTAATCCCAAAAGTAGAGCAATGGCTAATAATGATTTTTCTCCAATTCTGGTAGTGCCCAAACCTGAGCAACAATGCTAATGTTGTGTAATGTTAAGTGGATATCAACAGTGCCAAGCAAGGAGGAAGCAATTTTTTTAAATTGGAAGGTTAAGCTGACACTCGACATTGGTTTGAGGGTTATGGTGCCTTTCTGCTTGAAAGAGGAAGTGGGGATATGTTTGACAAAATGCAAATTTGGCAACAGGTAGTTGCTGATGTGATCACAGTAGGTGGCTAGAGCAGAATATATGATCAGGTGCACCACAGGGTCACTGACACGATTTAATCAGCCCAGAGAAAGCATCTGTAGTGGCCCATGAATGGATGGCTACCAGGGGGGCCTGCTATAGAGCCACCACTAACACCAAATGAAGAGCTTCTGTCCACTGTCAGATATCCAGACAGCTGACTGGAAAGTGCACAATCAGCATGTCATTGACGTTGATGCTACTGTTTCAGGGAGGACAAGTAGGCTTACCTATCTCAATTGTTAAAAACTTCTAGTATAGTAAAATTTTGACAGCAATACTTAAGTTCTGTTTAACATTAAATTCATTTGGGGAAGATAGTTGTAGACTGATACAGTTAACAACACATTCTCTTTTATTACACATGTGCTTGGGATGAACGTGTCATCCAAGCTATTGTTAAAAGTATCGTTAATCTACATATTAAGAGAAAAAAGTTTTAACTCCCTGTGTTACTGGTTATTCTGATGATGGTACATTCACCTTTTGCTTAACTTCTTCCAGGACCATCCAGCATAGGGAGCCTACAATCATCTGCACATGGTAAGCCAAACATTCTTATGTCAGTATTGATGAGCAGTTCAAAGAAATGCTTAGTTTGTGATGTGGGTGTTAGGACTGTTGCGTGTATTGCTGTACTGTCTGTAATAGTGGCACCACTGTTAGTTTGTTAGCATGTATTGGACTATAGTAGTGTAGGTATTCATTTGTTTTCTATGTTTGCTGCTTTTTATCACAGGTTCATAGGAGGTTACTAGGCTAATGGCCCTAGGATCTTTATAAGCCTAGCCATGTAAAAAACCTCAAGTACCCTACTTGAAGTTAATTAGATAGTCATTTGTAGAGTGATACTGTGATCAGCACTGAGTGTTCTTATCAATAAGGCTCATAGATGCCACACTTGAATTTGTGGTTTTCCATCCAATTTTCAAGGTTAAAGTTAAATAGGGTCATAGAGTAGCTCTGCTTCACATGAAGTGAAGTGAAGGCCCGGGAAGAAATGCTCCATGCCACTCGACATATGTTTAGGGCTATCTTGGAGGTGTAGACACATTCCAATAGTCTTAAGTGCCTGTGCTCAATCACGCTCCCATAGTGGCACTATATCCACTGGTCTGTCAGTGGTTGAGGTGTCCACACCCAGACATGGCAGTCCATGAGGTAGTGGCATCCTCTTCAGGCAGCAGCAGTGCATCTGATCATGGGCATGTATGTGCCAGTGCAACTCCTGGCAGAGCCATTTCTCATGGTTGAGTACAACAACAATGAACTGCCACCTCTGCCATGCACAGCTCACACCTGTCTGACATACGAAGATGTAGAGCTAGCAGAGAGCTTGGCTGTGTTCCTGCAGACACTCACACACCAATTTCACCTACAGGGCCCATACAGACCCACACAAAACAGTTACATGGCTCATCTGTGAAGCTTAAAGCTCATTCTGTCTCACTGGCCATTTGTTACTTTACCCAAAGGTCTGTCTGCTTCTCTTTCTTACTCACATTAACTCACTTACCTTTTGTGTCAGCCAAGGCTTCCTGCCACCCCCCCCCAAATTCCATGTGTAAGTGATGATAACTGTGCCATATCCTTGTTTTCTATCGTGTGGATTCAGGAATACATAAGATTTGTGTCTGATGCTTAGAGTGTACAGTTGACTTAGTGCTTAGTATATCTGCATTTGTGATGACAAAATATGTCAAAAGTAATTGTACTGAGCATTCTAATGGGGTTGTAGGGGGACATTAGTGAGGCTAGGGATGGGCAATCTTCTGGTTTAGTTATCTGTAAAAATCTGTAACATCTGTAAAAGAAATCTGTAAATGTAAAGTAAACATCTGTAAAACAAATAGCATCAGGAACACCCAATCTAGCGACTCAACCCTTGCCTGAAACATAAATAGGACATGCTGGAGGGGCAGGTATGTGTCTCAGAAACTACCCCTTTACTGGAAAAGGATTCTCATGCATGTGAAGCAGAGTTCATCCCTAACCAATTCAAGTGTGACTTGGTTCAGTAGATGGGGAACCATAAGTATACCCCCTGGTCTAGAACCGATGTCTCTTTTAGAAAAAGAAAGCTTGTAAATTTTTGGACACCCATACCCAGTTAAATATACCCCCATAAAACCCTTGGGAATCAATACCTAACAAATTGTTTGGGAAGCATGACTAGGCTTAAAAAGGACTCCTGGGTCAATAGCATAGTATTCGTGTGTTTGCTGAGAGTGTGGTGGTTGAATTAATCTTAGTGATGCAGCTAGAGTGTAGGACAAGGCATAATTCAGGTGCAATCCCTATTCATGACTGCAGACTGGAGGTTTTGTTATTGTGAATCTGAAGGCTAGGTTAGTCAAAGGGAGTCAGTGCAAGTCTGTAAACTGTGATTATGATTTAGCTTCAGGATTCTGAGGACTGGATTAATCTTAAGAGAGGCAGTGGGATTCTTGATTCAGGTTAATATCAGGCATAGCCCTAACTGCCAGTTTGACTCTGACCCTAAAGTTGTTGTAACAGCAAGGCTTTGATACTTTAAGGGCTAGGTTATTTTAGGTAGACAGGCAATGTGAGAGACAATATGGGTTGTGCAAACAAATCCCCATTTGACAATTTAATGCTGATGTTAAAAGTTGTGGTTAGGGCTTGAGTTCATGAATCTGAGGGTTGAGTTAGTTTTAGAGAGCTACTGCAAGTCGTGATTCAGACTGATCTCCTATGTGTCACTAATCAATAGTTTAATGCTAAATTTAAAGTCATAGCTAAGATGAAGCTTTGTGACTTTCATGGCTGGTCAGGTTTATGGAGGCAGTGCGAGTGGCAAAGGCAGGCATATTTCAGGCAAATCACTTAGCAACCATCTACACTAACCCATCTATTTTTAAAACATATTTTGTTTTATTTTTCTGCAGCATGCTCTACCAGAAATATACTGCAGCTTTTCACAGGTAGGTTTGTCGGTAGTTACAAGGTACACAGTCCAGGACATCATTAAGGAAACTAGCCCAAACTCCCAACTGCCCCAAAGCATTGTCTGGTTAAGTGACCTACTCAAGATCATGTAGTAGGCAAATGAAGGAGGAAAGTGTCAAACCCTGTACCCTTTAAATAAGAAGCAGATTCATTAACAAGTCAGCGGTTTACTTAAGTCCTCTGTGCTAACTGCCATCCGACATGTACTATTTTCACTGCCAGTTGCACACCTTCACTCTGCTGGTTCCTAAGCTGCTTTTCTACTTATACTACTCATACAGATGGTCCTGAGACTATTTGTGAGGGTAGGGACCCCCCATGGGGGGGGTGGGGGGACGTTCAGTAAGTGATATTGGAAATGTTTCTGTTGCTACTTTGTCAACAGTTTGAGATGGATTTCCATTTTGCCAGAAAGTAAGGGGCATGATAGAAGGAGACTCCGTTCTGAATGTTCATGTTTGTCCCTCATCCAGAAAGAGGATTAATGCAGGATTTTCAACCTAAATTCTCTGAGACAGTTAACACGGCATGTCTCTGTTACCCCTATTTACCATCAAGAGTTGTTTTAAGAGCAAATGACCCAGTAGAGGGAACATCATATACTCACAATGCTTTCCTGCCCAGTCAACCTGTCAGTGCCACAATCTTCTAACCAGGAAGTCTGAACTCAGATGGCTAAGTTGATCTAAAACAAGCAATTTGAGTGAACATGCAGGCTTATTTTTGACCTACCTGATTTTACTGCAGGCATGCTCCATGAGACCTGTTACAGCAAAGCTGCATGTTGACTACAAGAATTAATTCACAGCCTATCAGAGGGAATTTCTATTTATCTCAAAAATCAACACAAAGCCAACATACAATCCAAACTGAAGCAACTTTAGATTTAAACAATATTACAGTCAAACATACCAAAATCATTCACGTCATATTGTGCACTGCATGTTTGATATAAATATATATGCAACAAATTAAATTAAACTCATTTATTGAAATCACAATTAGTAATTCTTTCCAATTAGCTGAATAATTAGCATTTACCCAATCTGCAATTGTTTTAGATATGGATGCCTTTATATATGTTTCATTATCTGGAAAATGTAGTCCTCTCTGTTTCCATGGTCTAATGTGATATGGTAAGGCTATTCTATTCCTCTTGGGGAGCCATATAAAATTTATTAGATATGAATTTATTTCTTTTAGGGTATTTCTTTCAGAAAGCAACTGTATTGCTAATGGTATATACAAGATCTCTTGTAGTAAAACCATTTTTATTAATTGTAGTCTATCTTCAAATGCTAATATTATTTTATTCCATTTTTCCACACAAATTTTAATTGTGTTAATGTTGTTACTATAGTTTATTGACGCTAGCTCATTTAGATCTTTGCATAACTCAGTTCCTAAGTACTTTAGAGTAGTTTCTTGTTTCCCTAAGATGCAATTTCCCTTAAGCTGCATTTCTTTTTTTTATTTAAAAATAAAAAATTTGATTTTGATCTATTAAAATGAAGACCTGAAGTCCTGTAAAATTTCTCAATCAATATATCTAGTTCCTTTAAAGTCCCTTTAAAATTAGATAAGGTTAATAATATGTCATCAGCAAAGAGCATTACTTTAAAATTATATTGATCATAAACATCAACTCCTTTTATTTTTAAATTATTACGTATTGGATCTGCAAGTATTTCAATGGACAAAGCAAATACAATTGGTGACATGGGACAGCCTTGTTCAGTACCTTTTGTTATATAAATAGATTCAGAGGTGAAAGGGCCTAATTTGACATAAGCTAGATTATTTATATATATACATATATATATATATATATATATATATATATATATATATATATATATATATATATATATTCTTTAAGAAATGAACAAAAGAAGTAGGGAAATCAAATAGTACTAGAATTCTGAATAAATAGTACCAATTTAAGGATTCAAAGGCTTTTTCTATGTCTAAACCAATTATGAGTGCGTCTTTATTTTCTTTATTTACGTAATCTATGAGGGTTAGTTTCCTTTTAATATTATTGTGCATGTGTCTATTATATATAAATTCAGTTTGGTCATTATTTATTGTTTTAGATAATAGTAATTTCATTCTATTGGTTAAAATTGTCATAGATATCTTATAATCATTATTTAATAATGATATGGGCCTGTATGAGTTACAAAGATTTGGTGTTTTATTTTCCTCTAGGATTGGAGTGATTAAAGAATATTTCCAAGAAGGTGATATTATTGCTTGTGAATGAATTTCTAATAGAGTTTTATGGAAGAGAGATATCATCATTGAAGGGAAACGTTCATATATTTCCATAATTATGCCCTCTATTCCTGGTGCTTTATTATTTTTGCCTTCTTTTATTTTGTCAGTAATTTTTTTGTAGGATATAGGTTTTTTTAGATCTAATTTTAATTCTTTTGGTATTTTTTATATTAGTAAATTTTGTATCCAAACTTAATTTGTCAGTATGTGTATTCTCTTTTTTAAAGTGTTCCATGTAGTGATGTCTGAATGAATCAAGAATGTGCCCTATATCCAAAACTTTCTTCCCTTTCTTTTCATGATAGATGTTGATGTTATTAGCTTTTGATTGTATTTTAACTCTTGTGGATACGTTATGTAAATATTTGGGGGAAGGAGTTTACATTTAGTTTTTCTAAAGCTAAATTAGTTTTGTGTGTTAGAATTTTATATTTTTATTTAATTTCTCTATTTTCTTTTAAATTTCTAGAACATTTTGATTTTTTTTCAGATTTTACTGAAAAAAGTTTGGACTGTAAATCTAATAATTCAGAATCCCATTATCTAACTTTATTGTTATACAAACTATGGGTTTTACCAAATATATAAGCTTTTAGTGAGTCCCATATCATAACTTTATTGATTTCTGTAGTATAATTAGCATCTACAAAAACTGTAATTCTGATAAAAAACAAGGTTTAAACTCTTTAATTTTTGTTATACATGATGGGATTTTAGAAGAAAAGATTATTGACTTGAACTCAATTTGAAATTTCAAAATCAAAGAGTTGTGATCTGAGAGAGGGCAATGAATGATTGAGAAATTGGTGATTTTTGAATATAAATCTTGAACAAGAAATATTTTGTCTATTCTATTTTGAGTTCCAAATCTGTGGTCTTGATGGGAGAGCAATAAAGATTTATCTTCTTTCAGTTTAAAGGTATCTATTAAAAGAAATAATTTAACACATTTATTTAAAGATTTTGAAATAGAAGATGTATGCAGGGGTCTCTTGTTTGTAGTTTCAGAAGCATCTAATATACAGTTAAAGTCTCCTCCTATTATTAAGTTGCCTTTGTAGTTATTGGAAATAAAATCTAAATGTTTTTGACAATTCTTATTCCGATACCAGGGAACCAGTATAGATTTACTAGAGTCCATATTCTATTATTAAATTTAACTATTACAAAAGCTATAAGACCTTCTTTATCTTCATATTTATAAATAATTTCTGGGATGATAATGTTTTTTCCATAGAATTGTTACTTCTTTTGTCCTTCTCTTATAAGAGGATTGAGCTAATATCATACATTCCTTGGGATTCCATTTATATCTGTCATTTATTTTGAAATGTGTTTCTTGAAGGAAGACTACTTGTGCTTTGTTCAATTTTAAATATTTCAGTAAATTTGATCTTTTGCTAGGATTATTTAAGCTATTGATATTTAAAGATAATAAAGTTAAATCCATATTAAGTTATTATTAGAAAAGCAAACTTTTTTATCATAACTATTAAACAGTTTCCTCTGATAACAGCAAAGTTTATGTTTGTGTATAAACTTTTAAAGGATATTATCAGACTTATTTCTTGCATGAATAATACTAAAATAATATTTTGGTCAGACTTAACGAGAACATTTTTGTATAATAACAAAATTAAAATAACAACTATTAACTTAAGTTCCACTAGACATGGAACGAAAATCATTCCTTATCTGATAGCTAAACATATATCTATCAGATTATCACTCATACCTTTAACAAACCAAAACAACTGAGCTTCATAAACTAAACTATTGTATGGAGAGTAATTTGTAAAAGTAATAAGAAGTTTTTAGATGTTTTATACCAGATAATGCTACCTTTAGTAGGTTAATCAATAATCCTATTACAATAGGAAATATCTGATATGTAATCACCTATATAGAATTCTCTCATTTGCATTCAATTTGTATAGTTACTATGAATTGGATGGGGATATCTTTATATTATGGTTGATAATAATGATAGTTAAATGTGTCTTAATAATGTTGAGGTTGTATTGTTTATGATACAACACTAATGATATTACACTGAAAAATAGCTATATAACATATTTCCCCATTTACTAAGAAAAAGTCATAGCCATCTTATATAGTTCTCTATACTGTGAAAAACTAGAATTTTAGAAATTAGTATTCAATGTGAACCATGCAAGCAATATAATGTTAAAATGATAATAGAGTTTGTAACTAGTATTTACAGACAATATATTCAATTAAGCATGTCAGAGGTAATACTCATCACTCTTGGTGATATACAAATAAATTTTCTTGTTTCATTACTGGCATGTTTAAATTATCAAAACTTTCATTATGTAAACATGAGTAAATATTAATAAATTCCAGATACAGTAAGCATTCTTTTCCTCCTCATTTCTGCATATAAAACGTTTTCATATATGACACTTAGTGTAATAGAGATACTATTATAATTTAAAATCAACAGATTATCTTGATGTATCTATTAATAACATAGTTTGTATCCTTTCTGTAAATTGTTTAACAGGCAAACCAGCCCTGTATCAAATGTCACTTCTATGTCGAATAATTATCATACAAAATCAAATTCTGAGAATATTGAACTAGAATATAAACAATTTTAAGTTTGTACAATCTGCCAGGTACTAATATAGTTTGGCTGAATGACTGTTGCTAATTCAGAAACTACTTGTTTCAAATTATGACAAATTGCAATTTGTTGCCGCTTACAAAATATCACTCTCATATTAATTTTCCTGCATAACCATACAAATTTAATGTCAATATAAAAACAAAACAAAAAAAAAAACATTTGTTCCATTGCTAGTGAGATACTTACCCTACATTGTCAAGATGGGCTTCAAATATTGGGAATTCAAATCTAGGTAGTTACCTCAACTTGTTTTATACAGACTAGCTTACATGAGGAGATCAACATAATTCTCCTTGATATTCAACTTTATGTGTATCTTTCAATGGCATGTTAAACAATGGTAAAATTATTGAGAATCAATGTTACTAATTTCTGTCACTTTAAGAATGAATGTTTCAGTAAGACAGCTTCTTCTTATGCGACAGATGTGTGTCATACACCTAAATGCAATAAAGTAAATATTTGTGTAACTGTTGTATCTATTATTTAAGCTATTTCTAAGTTGTTTGAGAGACAGTACATTATAGTGAGTACCCTGATTACTGTCACCTTCAAAACATTACCATATAAATCCCTAAAATGTAGCAAATGAAACTAATAAATATTGCATACAAGCTGCAATCATTCCTCAAAACATATATGGATTTCTAGTGTATAAAAGTGCCTCCATATACTAACAGTCAGATATAAATCAATTAAAAGTTGGAAAGTATGATGAACGAGTAGAGTTGATACCAACATGGATGTCAATAATAATCCATTAAACACAGAACTACTCAGAAAAAAAGGAGAAACTTTTATTTGCTAAGTGCTGAGATTCACCTTGGAAGCTCTGTAGAGCCAGTGTGTGCTGTCATCATTGTTTCCCGTTACCATGGGAACCTAAGTGAAGTCAAGTCTTATCAGTAGATTAATGTAGTGTAGTCTAAGGGGCTCGTGAGGCATTTGAAACACAAAGCTTCACATCTTCTGCCCACTAATGTAATTTTCCCTCCTTTTATGCACTGAGTGCAGAATAGGAGAAAAAAAAAACAAAGACAGAGCAAAGCAAAGGAAATACTAATGTTAATAGCTGTTCTAGGCCATAACCAATATTATCACAAGTACGACAGCACTTCCCAAACAAGCTGCCAAGCATATCAGCTTCTATTTATATTATTTTATCCATTTTAGTGATGACGGCAACAGCACTCAACCAGCTGGCAGACACAGCAACACTCATACATGGCATATTAGATTAATTAAGTCAGCAGACGGAGCAATAATTACCCAAGAAACATATGAAAACAGCCATACTCATACATAAGATAACTTAAATATACCAGCAGGCATGTCAACCTATATTTTAATCAGAAAGCAAACTTGGCAAATTTTACGAATGTTATTTTTAACTATATAAGCCAGTAGACACAGCAACAGATATTTAACAAACTAACAGGCACTACAGTGTTTATAAATGATATTAGTTAGCGAGTTTAAAGCATACAGCTTATAAATAATGCCTCATTTAACCAAATTAATTAAATGATTAAATTAATCAAGAGAAACCAGTAAACTGACAAACTAGGAGAATATTCATTAGATTCAATAAGAGACCATGTATATATTATATGTTGTAAATGTTAATGTTAAGTAATGCTTAGTTCCTATTTTCCTTAGTATAATGAAGTATCCCATCTTGACTTACCTGCATCTGTGGAGAATTATTTGACTCTTCAGCCATTTTGAGTTAGATATTAAAATTTTCTCAATTAATTAAGTAACTTTTTGTTTTATAAATCCATACAAAGACTACATTCTCATTTTAGATAGTTACAGATATTAGTTCATATCATAGTTGATTCTTTGAGAGATCTAGTTGAAACAGCTGTTTCAGAATCAGTCTTTTTTTTTCTTTTTAACATCAGTCCAGGCATTTGTATATTTTATTCTTTTGAGAGATAGAGATATCCACTCCATTTCTTCTGAGATAGAAATCACGTCATTGTTTTTAATAAATGAAGAAGCTTCTAAGTCATTAAAGGTTCTCATCTCATTGGCATATAAGATTTTTATCTTGACTGGAAAGGCAGGCTGTGCCTTAACATTGTGTTGTTTTAGTAGTTTTATTATTGGCCAGACCTTTTTCCTTTGCTGTATTATTCTGTGGAATAATCATTATCATACCTTATCAGGTTTTGATTAAATTTTAAAGGTGATTTCCTCCAAGCAGATTTTAAAATTAGTTCCTTGAGCAGATATGAAAGAAACTTTATGACTATTAACCTAGGAGGAGTATTTGTTGAGTTAGTAGCAAGTTTACCCAGTGCTCTGTGCACCTTTTCAATTCCAAAAGAGAAACTTTCTTTTAAGTCTAAAAAAATCAAGAATCCAAGTTGTTATAAATTAAATAATGTCCTCACCTTCAGTATATTCAGGCAGTCCAAAGATCCTTATGTTGTTTCTCCTTTGTTAATCAGCCAAGCGATCTGATTAAGAAGATATTCTTTTTTGTGTTTCTTCTTCTTTGAGTCTCTCTTCAATGTTATTTAGAGAAGACTCTATATTTGTTATTTTTTGTTTGATGTTGTTGTAGTAGTTCATTGAGGGTATCAGTCTATTTTTGAGAGTTTAATTTGAGGTTTTCTAAATCATCTTTAAAGCCATCCATCTTCAGAAACAGTTCCTGTAGGGTAGTTGTCATCAATTGTAGCTCTTTCTTTAAAGCTGAATCAGGATGAGAATTCCATGAGTTGTTCATTTTCAGTGACTATATCTCCAAGTTTCTTGACAGGAAAGTTTTTATAGAAATCCGCCCAATTTAGTAGTTATATAGTTTAGTCATTTATCTATAAGTTCTTGGTATTTTTTTTTGAAAATAATAAAATGTTCCTCTTTTATTTTACTAGTTTATGGAGCGCTACAATTTTGCTGCTATCAGTTGCCAGTTCAAGCTCCACCCCCATAGCTTATATTTTAGATGTAAAATACTTCCTCCAACAACAATTACATATACTTTAGTAAATTTGAAACATTAGGCGGAGGAACTATTTCACATCAAGGAATGTACTGGCCCTCTGCCTATAGTGTTGGGCCTCAGAAAACCCCTGTGAGTGCATTTGCACAATAATATACACCCTGGAGGAACACAGTCTTCCTCCACCTATAGACCAACAATAACCAACTCTACCCCTTTTTATTTTAATTATACCTACCCACCCAGACACACTCGTTACAGTATATGCCTATGCTCACTTCAACTGAGTTGCACACAAACAGAAAGTTTTTCATAATGCATTTAAAATTGATTGCGCTGAGAGACTCAAAAATAGCTGTCTTCGTTGCTTACATGCACTTGCTTTAATGACATATATAATAATAATGAAAGGTGATATTCAATTAAACTCAAGTCCTACACAACCAGGCAAAAACTGAGTTATACTATGGATCTAACTATCACCATCATCAGTGTCTGCAGCATTAATAATAAATAGTCCCAAACTAAAGCATGACTTACTCAGTATAACCCAGATTCTACCTTTAACTGAATCTTAGTTTAAAAGATATCATGTGGCTGTCCTTTTACATTACCCAGTCATACCGTATATTTATGGATAACATACCTGGTAACCATATTGGTGGAGTAGTTCTTGCGATGGTGCAGAAAACAAGTCAACTTTCCACTGTATTGTTATTTAATAGTAATTCTACCTCTGCTACTGTTCTAAATTGAACAGTTATTCACATTACCAGGACATGTGAAAATAGAAATTGCAGGCCTTGCTCAGTGGCACAGAGAGATGGAGCCCTGACTGAAACCTGGGCTACTGGGATTAAATTAGTAGCACTGGCACTGGGCAAGATAGGCAAGAAGAGGGAGGAATGATGGGACATGACCACTCACATTTATAAGGGGGTGTATGTATGCACTAAGGGGCATGCAGGGCAGTGCAAGCTTCCTGGTGGAGATTGGATAAACCACTACTTGTGCTGCAGGAGGGAAGGATACTTGGAGGAAACTCCCCTTGCCTAAGTGAGTAGAAGGCCTCCAAAGAATTCCCATTGCGTGCCCCTCCTTAGCATCCCAGGTAGAGTGTGGGATTAATGTCAAGGGTATAAGTAAGAAAATAAAATCCTGAAGCTACCCCAAATTGCTTATCTGAATGATGATACCTCCTGCTCAACTGTACTTCTGTGATGGGGAATGAATGTGCCTACTGATCAAGGAGGGGGGGGTGATTAAAAAACATACAGTATAAACCTATGTCCCCTCTTCAGTCTGGCTGGTGCAATCAACTGTAAAAGTCATATTAGCACATCCTGCAAAACATAAACTGAGATATGTCCCTTGAAAAAAACAGCTTATAATATTTCTGTACAATAGCTCTCTACTTTGAATGGTACAAAATGCTACCCAGCATAATGCAGTCACAGGTAAATGTATACTATTTGATGTACTGATAACAAATATACCTAATATGGTGAAAAAGTTATGTTTCAACCCAAATACTATCAGTGGCTGCACTATCTTTATTTCTTCCTGATCAAGTCAACAAAAATACCAAGGTAGATATGAAGTTCCATATCTGAAACATCAGAGCAAACATTACTACATGATCTGCAATATATTGATTGGCCTGCTCATTTTAACTGTGCTGACTATAATTCAACTCTTTCTTCCTTTTATAACCTTGTGGTTCCTACATAATACAGGCTTCAGGGAAACAAAACAGCATGACTGACTACTAAGCTCAAAGATTACTAAGCAAAAGAAACAACATTCTAGAAGAAAATATTCTAAAACTACAGAGATGTACTCCTAGCCTTAAACGAGAAGCTAGAAACAGATTAATGTATCAAAAGTCATCTATTATGTAAATCTGCAAACTTAGTTACTAGAACACCATGACCAATTCTGGCAAACCATTGAAGCTATAAATACAAATAAAATGCTCCTTAAGAAGGCTAAATCAAGCAATCTAGATATGAATGTGCTACATTACATTAAAATATTATCTCCTCTCTATTTACACTGCAAAAAGTGAAATCTATGTAAGATTAAATATCTTAAATCAAGGAAAATAATGCTTGTTTTTTTGCTTTGTTTCTTGTTAGGAATCAGTGAAGAAATATGACTACTCCCAAAAAGAAGCAGGGAGTGACCCCTTCAAGAAAGAGACCACATGACTTAGCTTTCAAAACAGCCAGAAGATGTCCACTGATGAGACTGATGACTCTACCACATCTGTGATAGGGAGGTCACCACAATGTAGCACCCCGGAGCGTGACCAGTTGGATGGTAAGAACACAGACTGAAATATAGTATTTTTGTAAAAATGCAACTTCTACAAAGAAAACATTAAATTTCACAGTATGTGTTAATTGCAATTACAGATAGTCTAAAGAAACAGGCAAGACATTATACAACTCTACAGGAGCTGTACAAAAGCAAGGTCAGACCCAACAAGAAGGATGTTTCACAGCTCCTAGACCTTGAATTCCAAGCAAGGCATGCCTTCATTGATTCTAATGTTACTAAGGGGCAGGACAAGCCTACAAAGATTCTTCAAGCATATCCTTGCTTCAGGGAACTGGCTCATGTTAGTAGACATATATGTAACCAAATTCTAAATGAGACATGGTGTAGCAATATCAGCTGAGTCACAATAATGAATGCAGAATGAAAGATGCAAAATGTATTATTTTTGAATACCCACAAAAATATTAAAACTTTTGATCTTTTCTGGCTAATCCTCACTTACCCAACTATAACTTTTATATATATTTGACATTGCTTGCACTCTCTCTCTCTCTCTCTCTCTCTCTCTCTCTCTCTGGCTGTGTGTGTATGTCCATGGGCGCCGGAACCATAGAGGGAGGGGGAGTGGACTTTTTCTCCACACTTTTTGCAGATCATCCATTCCTCCCAACTGTCCTAAATTACTTCATTATTATTTCGTTAAGGCGCAATGACATCAGCTTGTCAGGGCTTCCAGCCTGTTGGAGTTGAGCTCACGGCACACATATTTCCATGTCAAATGCTTTTGGGAATGGACGGTTTTATTTTAATTAGCTGCTGCTGCTTATCAGAATCAGAGAATGATTTATTTTCAAAAGCTGCTGTGTATTTACTCTGAGGATGGAGTCTGTTGGGATTTACTGGGAGACATATTATTTTCAGAGTGAGTAGGCTGCTGGGTGAACACAGACGTGTGTGTGTGCGTGTGTGTGCGTGTGTGTGTGTGTGTGTGTGTGTGTGTGTGTGTGTGTGTGTGTGTGTGTGTGTGTGTCTGTGTGTGTGTGTGTCTGTGTGTCTGTGTGTGTGTGTATGCTCCCAATGGGATACATCTGGTGGCTAGAGGTACTCCAGCTCAAATCCTGTACCTTGGGTACAGCTAAAATGCCTAAAGTCCCTAGCCACCATCACTTCTGAATTTATGCCTCACAGTTTTATTCTGTTCCTCTGGTTTTTGGGAGTGGTAAAACAAAACCATTTATTCTAGCAATTTTCTAAGGTTATAAAATCAGTATTTGAAATGTGTCCCTATTTTGGGGTTGTATTCCCCCATTATTGGCATTGTTCTGTATTTTTGTGCTAAGAGGTTGACAGCTATGGTGAGAAGTGAGAACTGAATTCACTAAATGATATGATAGCCATTTAAGTTTGTCTTCCTGTCTTTCAAGAAACTGTTGGTTTAGCTTAGTGGTATGTTGCTCTGACTGTACTGCATAGGGTTCTGGGTTCAAGACTTGACATTGAAATGCATGGTAGTAACACATTTTATGCAAACAACTTTCCAAAATTATACAAGCAATGTTTAAAATGTGTCTCTGGTTTTTGGCCTTTTGCCCTCCCCCAATTGAAAATAAGTTCAAGAAGTTGTGCAACATGCCTATGGATTCTGTATTTATATATTGTGTGTAGAAGTAGACTGTTATCATGGAAATGTTCTGAATAGGGCAGTTTTGCCATTATTGGTGCATGCATTTTGCTTCATTGCCTACTGGAAAAATGTTCAAACAATAAATTTAAAATGCAATTGTGTGTGGAGGTAGACTGTTATCATGGAAATGTTCTGAACAGGGCAGTTTTGTCATTATTGGTGCATGCATTTTGCTTCATTGCCTATTGTAAAAATGTTCAAACAATAAATTTAAAATGCAGTTGAGTGTGGAAGTAAACCTTTATGATGGAAATATTCTGAATAGGGCAGTTTAGCTATAGGCGCTGGAACTACAGGGCGAGGGGGAGGAAGACTCATGTGCACGTTGCACACTAATTTAAACACAAAAGTGCACGGAAAGCACTTCTTGCTGATAAGGCTCCAAAATGTTAGCTCTGTGGATAACTGCTTACTTCTAAGGCTCCAGTTCTGGAGTAAGTCAGTGATATTTCATTCTGTTACGCTTATGCAGTAAGTGATGGCCGTTTATTTTATGCAGTAGCTCCAAAGTGATAATGATGGCCGTTTAGTGCTAGCTCCATTTATTTTATGCAGTAGCTAGATAGCTAACTTTGCCATTGACCTAAATCTTTCTTTATCCCACTATGTTCTGTAAAGTGGCAGGAATTTCCCTTAATACCTTAATCAAACCAGTCACAAAATGGTACACAGATCGTTACAGATTTGATTGTAGTAATGTTGGTGTATGCATTGCATTTTTAATTCTGTATTTCAAATATACAGAATAGAAAACATAGGAAGTAACAGTACATGAGTTTACTGTACAAGGAATTGCTGGCTGTTCCCATGGTGGTGTGAGAACAGTGTGAAAGTTGGTGAAATATTTAAGGCATTGCTTAGAATGATATTTACAAATTGTCAAGGTTTCAAAACATTTACAGTCAGTTATTTTAGCGTTAGAAGGGGCTCTGACGTTGGGCATAGTATTCCAAGATGTTGATGACTGTTTTTAGAGGTCATTTGCACATAATTACAAGTGTAATGCTTTGACCAAGGATGTATTCGAGTTGTTTAATGTCTGGAATAATTTATGTGCTAGAGTTTGTAGGTACAGTGCTATTGGATTTATATCAAGAAGGGCTGTAGCTCCAAAGTGATTGTGATGGCCGTTTAGTGCTAGCTCCATTTATTTTATGCAGTAGCTCCAAAGCAATATTTCTTGTGTCTAGCTCCAAAGTGATATTTCATGTGTGTGTGTGCGTGTGTAATTAGGCTCAAACCCTGTACCTTAGGTACAGTGTCTTGCATTTTCTATCCACAGCACCACATGTGATTCAGGGAGCTTGGCTCATACTTTTGGTCTGTTCCTCTTAAGATTTGCTGCTTTCTGGCAAATCATAATGAAAGTCCTTTAAGTTTCAGTCTTACCATCTTTTTAATTGGAAACACACAGTAACACAAAACACTATTTAACGGCTTTCTAGGATTATACACACAATATTTAAAATGTGTCCCTGGTTTTAGCCCTTTGCCCCCCCCCCAAAATAAATTGTGGCTTTTTCCAGATTTCTTCTGCTGTGAAATTGAGAGATTTAGTTCTGTCAAGTGGATGGTGCAGTGGTAGTGTTGTTGCCTCACAGCAAGAGATTATGTGGTTTGATTCTTGGCTGTGGTGCCTTCTGTGTGGAGTCTGTATATTTTCCTTGTATTTAGGTGGGTTCCCTCCGGTTACTCTGGTTTCCTCCCATGTTAAAAAGACATGCATCTGGAGCATTTCTCCCTGGGCCTCTGCTGAAAATTGGCTTTCTTCCAAGTCTGACTATGTTAAATAAGTAAAGATTTTTACAAGGAGCTGAGAGCTTCAGGGGAAGAGAAGTTTAGCGCTGCGTATTCCAAGACCATTTGCATTGTTAGCACAACAGGTAATAGCTTACTTTTGATGCAGAAGGCTGTGAGTTCTACTCCCACAGTATGCAGATCACTGATACTGTACTATGTTGTATTTTAAAGGGAATGGATGCTACAGTCTTGTGAATGTCCTCCTTTTGAGGAGTTACCTAGTAACTATGAACCTGTTATCAGTTTGCTATACATTCCCTGTTGCAATATTATTAGCTTATCATTTTTTTAATATAACATAGGCAATTTATTCTTCAAGGGCAACAGCCAATTTATTTTTAGATGAAACAATGAAATATAGAGTTGTTTCCTAGCAGCAACCTCTTCATTAGTTAGAGATCCCTTAAATGTGAAATTATTTAGATGACTTACTTTTGCAGACATTTTGCATATTTACTGATATTGGTGGATTATGAGAAGTTTGAGTGGCCTTTTATGGTTGAAAATTTCTAAAATGGATAGTTTTGTTTTGTCATTATTGGTTCATACATTTTGTTTCATTGCTTACTAGAAGACTGGTCAAAACTACAGATTAAAACACATTCTAACAACTGGTGCTGTATTATACAAGGAATATAATTTAATACAGTCAGGAAGGTGAATCAAGGAATGCATACATGTATGCATGGCCTTAAAAATGTGCTTGAAAACAGCCCAGAGGAAAGTGTGAAAGGCTCAAAATCATGGGCAAATTTTAAGCTTTACTCTTGTTACCAAAGGAATGGATGAAGGTAAAGCAGTTAACACCACATTACCTTGACCTGGCCAAGCCTTTTGACACAATCCCCTACTCAGGTGTAGTACAAAAGATGAATAATGTAGGAGCAAACACATCACCAGCTGCATTGCCAACTTGGATCACAAGATGCAAGAGATTGAAACAGGGGAAGAGACCAGTCACCAGTGGAGTCCCCCCAGGGTTCGGTGCTGCTTGGCATATACATCTCAAAAGTAAAAGGAAATACCAAAGAGCTTTTGCCAGCTAAGTTTGAGATGACTGCAAGCTAGGAGAAGTTATTGAATCCCCAAATGACCTAACCATCATGCAGGAAGGTTTTTCCCAAATAATAACTGGTGTCAAAATCATGACAATGCCCTCTGAGAACTGATCCAATTGTTTGGCATTTGGGAACTTGTGCGTACAGTGACCTAACTTTTGACCAACATGTGCCCAGAGTCATAAGAAAGCCTTTCTGTATTGCACAGCTTATAAACAAATTGATTGTGACTAGATTTAGAGATGCTGTTGTCCCCCTTTGTAAAGCTCTCATTATGTCAATCATTTTGCATAATGCCCACTTTGGCATGTATCTGATCAGCCCCATGCAACAACTGGAATACCTTCAGAGATACCTTACTAAAAGGATACACATCCTAAACAACAGGTCTTGCATGGACCACCTCAAAGATTTATTACTGTACTCAGTATCCTACAGAGTGCTTAGCGGTGACATGTCTGGCATACAAAGCATCCTCCGACATAATACAGATGGACCTACTGAACATCAGCAAGTCAAATGGCATGAGAAATACTCAGTCCAGGTATCTAAACTGAATGTTGTGGAGAGATGGATATATATCACAGAGGCTACCACTGTTCCAGAACAGACTATCCATAAAAATAAAGCAAAGCTCATCTATCCATATTCAAATGCAACTTGGATCTAACAATGGGTAATAGAAAATGTACTCCAGGATTTCCCCTCATGCCACTAATGGATAGAGGCAGTTCCTAAATGCTGCATCCCTTACATGGCCCCCTCAAATTATCTATGGTATGATCACAGTTGTTCTCACTAGGGCTAATATACAATTATCAGCCATGGGGATATCTAAGACCAATCAGAAAATGTTAATTCAAGCACCAAAAGGGAATTGGCTAAGCTTAAAATGACCTCCAGGTGAACCTATGTTGTGGTAGCAAATAGTTATAAAAAAATTACCCTTTTTAGTTTACTAAGTGCCCCTGTCACCCTGAGCCCCCCCCCCCAGTCTTTAACAGCTTCCGGCACCTATGTGTATATCAGCTTATGGATGAGCCCCAACAGATCTTTGATTGAGGGAACTACTGTTTAACTGATCTGCAAACCTGCTGGGGGACTATTTATGAGAAGGCACAGTTTTATGCAGTATTCAGAAAGCTTATGATGACATCATTGCTGGACAAAGGTAATTATTAGCTCTTATTTGCTTCTGCCAACTTGGGCTTATACCATCATACTGTAGGTAGAATTCTGAGCATGGATAATAAGTACCTCATACAAGGGTTGTCAAACATATGGAAAGTATCAATTTGAACATGTATTTCAATTCATTTTTTTCATGACATCTACTGTACAACATGTAATTCCAGTTCAGTCTTGACTATTGAGACTGGGCTGCCACCACACAGTAATTATCTCAAACCTATCAAAAAATTAAACTCTGCATAGGTCTTAAAGTGTTTCTTTATCACTGAAAAGACTTTACTGCATGCAAACAAAACTCCAGTGTAAATACAATTTGATTTAGATATACTGTGTTCAGTATAGAAAATGGCATTGAATGTCAATACTTTTATTGGCATTATATCAAAATGTAAATTTCCTGTATCATGACATCACAACCTGCTAAGTGTTTACAAAAAAATTTGAACTACCCTGTGGTTTTGAAAACAACAGGCCATAGTAAATCTGATGTCTGTTTTTGTTTTTAACAGTAAAGCATTTGATTGCCTTGATGAAGGCTTTACCAGACATGTTCTTATCACCTGTGGCTCCACCCAAGAAGTTACATGCAAGTGAGGCTATGTTTCACATCCTTGAGGTAAGACATTTGTTATTTTTTGATAATTTATATATTACTTCAGCATAAATTACAATGAATCGCTTTTGTGGTCATAATCTTTTTATTTTTTTCCTTGTTTTGGTAGGTGTAAAGAAGACCCCAACACCTTTCTTCAGACAAGGCCATTCTTCAGCCCTGTCATGATTGTCTGCAAAACCAACTGCTTACTGGCCATTGGAACCATACCTTTGATGACCTTCCCAAAAGAGGACATTTATGAAAGTGTGATGTATCTAAGGGCATGCTATTATACCTTACATATCCTAACTGCATTGCAACACTTCTCTCTGTGCTGCAGACTGAAGTACTGTCAGATGCCATGCATGACTGTGACATGACCTCTTCATATTGAAAAGCTATGACTGAGTGGAAAAAGTTCCTTGCTGAGTAGAAATGCACAAAACCTTTTTTTTTCATTGCTGGTTGTTATTGTGTCCCTTGTAGTGCAAGACATCAAAAACTTCAAATTTGATTTAATCTTTGTTTGGCAGGGTATTGGTTTAGTTTGCTGCTTGTCTATTCATAAGGTCACTATTTCTGATATATTGCATATGCTGACATTTTCATTTTCACAGTGAGCAATGGCCTTATTTTTGCATGTTATTCTGCCATACATGCCTCTGGATAAAGAATTATTTAAGCAGTCAGTCAATTTGTAGTATAATATACTTTTCTCTGTAAATTCCAGGGTATTTTGTCTCATTTCAAGTAATTTAAACCAGTACTAAATGTTAATTGCAAGCAAAAGTTTCTACAAGTTTAAACAAAAGGGCTTATCCTTTGCTTTGCATCTAAAAAATACTTGGTTTTAGTCTGGTTACAATGGTTTTAAGATATAATTCCTAAAAATGTTTCAAGACAACGGCTAGCACTTTCTAAATTAAAGCAAATGTTCCTACATATTCAGAAAATAAATCTTAATTTGTTTTCTCTGTATTAAACAAATGTACTTGTTTTAAATCTGAATGCATTAGTTTTAAGATGCCCATGGGGGTTTGGAGGCTAGAAATATTTACTTCTTTTAAAATATTCTTGGCAAGTGAAATTTTCTTGTTCTGTTTGCAGATAATTTTGCTTATTTTAAGTAATATTTATATCATTTTCTATTTTTTATTTGTTTTTGAGAGTTGAGTTTTTGCAGTGTGTCAGTGTGATAATACTATTTAAAATATAACAAAATTTACTCCTACAGTTCAACTTTGTATTTGTCTATAGGTTCCTTCTTTTCATTTAAAAGTCATCAATAGTATTGGGACTTTTAGGCAAACTAGACTTCTACCACACCCCTCATACATTTACTGCACCCCAAATTCTTGTAACTATGAAGCTGAATGCTCACTAAGCCACCAACACATATTTTGAATTCAACACTTACCACTATAATAATTCCCCCTTGCTTCAAACATAACACAATCATACCTCTTCTTAAGGTTCCTATACTCTCACATGCAAAAGATTACAGTCTGATAACAAATGTCTGCCCACTTGCCACAATCCTAGAAAAATGCATATGACCAGACTCTTGAATCTATACAAAACAATGACATACTAACAGAAAAAGGTGTGCTTTTTAGACTTATGCAGCAAGATTACTGTCATCTACTACATCACTGATCAAATCCTGACAAATATAGAAACATTCATATATTCAAGTTGTTATATCCCAGGGGTTTTCTGATGTGCAACATCTTTTGGGCATCACGCATGCCCTTGAGATAGTGTATCACACACCACCCTTGACAGAAGGAAGTAGCTGACTGCGGATTCTCAGAAGAGTTGCAGAATCATCTCATCTTACAAGTGTAGTCACCATTATAAAAATGTGTGCCCCATTGGTCTGTGCATGGCCTACTCCTATCCTCATTTTTCATTACTAGACTCCATTGGGATCTGCCACTTATTTTCTACACTCTGCATGAAAATTATATCATTATTGCAAAAACAAACAGCATCTATACAATTAAATAATGAATTACATGAAGAGGTAACCTCTGCTCAGAATTGGCTTTTCAAAATCAAGCTGGTATATAGACCAAAAAAACCCAAAAACCTACTACTTTTCCCCAAATCCCTCTCTCATGAAAAAACAAAAATGTAACTCCTGTCTCTTAATAGATACTAGAACCATTGACATCACTTCTCATAGCAACCTATTAGGGTTGACAGTGGATGATAAGTTTACATTCAACCTGCACATACAAAATTGCATAAGACAAATCATCAAAAACTTAGGAATGCTTTACAGAGCCAAAAACTCTCACTGACACAACTAAAACTATACTTGCCACTACTTATCTCCTCTCCATACTTACTTATGGCACTCCCATGCTTATTATCCTCCAAACTTCATAAAAATTGAAACTTGAACAATGCTATAACAAAGTTGCTAAATTTGCAGCACATAACCCTTTCAGAACCCACCACTGTATACCACTGAAAAGTCTAAATTAGTTAGAACTACCATATCAACTAAAATATATACAACTACCAGCCACAACTCTGAGCCTGAGATACCAGGTGACTAGAGGCTTCTGAGCTTCCCAAAACCATAAGTTGTCTGTTTTTTGCTTGATTATACTATTTACTGCACTTTTTATTGGGTTATGCTTATCCAATATTGTATTTTAATACTGTAAACTAAACTGCATTGTTTGTACTGCATTTGTCTGCCTTACTGTGCCTGTTAAATCATATTTTGTTGCTATTTTCACTGTTTGCAAAGTAATTTTTTTTAAACTTTTTTTAAAACCACAATCCACTCTGCTACAGGCCCCATGAGGAGTTCAGTGTCTCTCCAACCTAACAACACTCTTAAGTATTCAACTGCAGTACCACCTTTATCATTCTTACAAGAAAAGCGCAGTCTGGGTCTGAACTGTCTGCAAACAGCTACAGTTAACTTTGAGTATGTGTCTACCTGTTTGAGCCAATATTCATTTTCCCCTGGAGAGCACTCTGCTTTGGCTTGTAAGCAACCCCACACACACACACATACTCATCTTCCACTTTCTCTCTTATTCCCTTCTGTTAGTAAATAGTATCCATAACTGATTAGTACTGTAGTTTAAACTGAGACCACAGTAGCCTACTGATACAAGGTTATCCTGTTTTTCCACCTGAGAAATGGTTAAGAAATGACTTACAGTTTCAGAGCAGTCCTTGGTCAATTCTGATTGTTTCTTAAACACAAATGTCTTTGCTTTGGCTCATTAGCAGCAGTACAAAAGAACTGCCTGCTCACACCCTTGTTCTCCCCTCCCCCTTCCCTCTTTATTACCTTAAGCCAATCCCAAAGTTAATAAATATAACCTTTGGCAGGCACAATTTAAAACTACAACCACCCTTTGTCACTATCATATGTTCATGTATCAGTTTACTCTGTTACCGGATTGTTTCCAGCCCCCCTCATAAGAGCTACTAACAGGGTCTCTACCCACTTCGCTCCCCACCCTGCCCCCTATTCCCTCCTGCCCCCAGTGGTCCTACCTTTATTACACTCACAAATCCCTCCCATCTTTCCAATAGCCAACCACAGCACTAACCCAACACTACGTCCTCCATCTTCCCACTACTATCACACCTCCTCAACTAACATGTACAAGCATACCTTACCTATGCTCAGTGCATGCACTCTCCTTGCATATCTTACATCCTACCAAAGTTCTATCATTCCCCCACTCAACCACTACCACTGTACTACTATTCATACCACCACTCATGTCTCACCCTCACTCAGCTCCCCTCTCACCAACTCAAGAACCATCCCTATGCACCCCCCACATATTCTACCAGCTATATTACTCAAACATAAAGCATCCCTACAACTTAGCATAGTAACCCTCCCACCATACATATCATCCACAGAGCACAATCATAAAGTTTCCCTAATAAACAAACTCATTCAAAAACTGAGAAAACTAATAACCTCATGCATATCAAAACTAGCCCTAAGTGGAGACATCCACCCCAGTCCTGGCCCTACCATCTCCATCCCCAATCCTCATAATCAGACTAGAAACCACAACTTCTATCATATCACAGTCAATAGAAAGCCAAGTGACTTCCTTCTACTAAGCCTAAATGTTAGAAGTATATCCAACAAAGTCCATGAACTCCATGCCACCATAGACTTGTACTCCCCAGATATAGTCATCCTGACAGAAACCTGGCTAAAACCTCTCATTACCAGTGAGCAAATACTCCTTACCGGTTACGGCATACTAAGAGTAGACCGGCTAAGCAAGAAAGGAGGCGGTGTAGCTGTAATATTTAAACAGCATTTAAACATCCAGATCTTAAAATCGTCAGCTCCACAAATAGGCAATGAAGAAATAATATATACCAATCTCAAAATAAACCAAAACAAAACCATCAACATAATTAGATGCTATTTCCCACCTGGCCAAAACATCCCTCCGCTAGAAAACCTCCTCAGCTGATCTAGCCACCATCTCCCCCAAGAAACTATAATTTTAGGTATTTCAATATTGACTGGCAATCCTGTTCTGGCAACCATTCAACCCATCATGTAAACCTTCATGGCTTCACCCAACTAGTCCAGTCGCCAACCAGGATAAATTAAGACTCCAGCAAGCACACTACCCTGGATTGGATACTATAGCAATAACCCACGCCTGGGTGTGGGTAATGCTGGATTTACCCACGGTTGGCGTGGTTTGGTCCCGAGGAATCAAACAAAGACAACCGTGGGTAAATACAGCATTACCCACACCCAGAAGTGGGTTATTGCTATTATACCATGACATTATTTAAGAAAAGAAACTATTACTTTTCTTAAATAATGGCATAGTATAATGCCTGTTTACTGCCCTTCCACAGATGTCTGGCATCCGCAGTACATCAGAGCTGTGGGCAAAAGCAACGCAGAAAGCAAGATCTCCGTTGCTTTTTACTATAGCTATGTTAAATGGGTTTAACATAGCGAGACAGTTTAAAATAAGCAACGGAGATGTCCGTTGCTTATTTTAAAACTGTCTCGCTATGTTAAACCCATTTAACATAGAGAAATGTAAAAGCAACGGAGATCTTGCTTTCTCCGTTGCTTTTTTAAACACTGTCTCGCTATGTTAAATGGGTTTAGCATGAGACAGTTTTAAAATAAGCAACGGAGATCTCCATTGCTTATTTTAAAGCTTTCGCTATGTTAAACCCATTTAACATAGCGAGACAGTGTTTTAAAAGTAGAGTTATACTAATGGAAAAAAGTCCGGGCGACCGGACCTTTTTCCATTAGTATAACTCGATTTACAATGTGCACGCTGGCCAATCAGCGTGCACGTTTTGAGGGGATCATGGTATAATAGTCAGTAAGAACCCCCAGTCGTATATAACAGGCTGCTTATCAGATTGCCTCAGTGATCACTCCCCAGCATTTCTACTCAAAAAATACCTATACCAAGCTAAACCTGTCATCTACTGTCAAATACGTAAAAAACGAAACTTTAACCCACTCACATTCATCTCATCCCTCAAAGAATGTAACTGGCATCCGCTAATGTACCTCAGTCTTGATGACACAGTTGAATTTTTTAATACTACCGTCATGAGCATTCTTAATTACCATGCCCCCATAAGACTTTCCAGAACCAAAGCACAACCCTCCTCATGGCTACAGAAAACAACTAAGTCAAAAATGAAAAACAATGATAAATCCTGGGAGCACTGGTGCAAAACCAAAACCCCCTGAACTAGACAGAAAGTCCTAACTATGCAACAGAGTCAAAAAGCTAATAAAACAGGACAAATTCCAATACTACCAGTCTGCCCTAGACTAATCCCAACACAGCCCCAAACAATTCTGGTCCTCCATAAACTCCATCCTCCACCCAGGTAAAGTTAGTACCTCCCTCCTAACATCCCTCACTCCTCCGAAAATGTAAAGTTAGTACCTCCCTCCTAACATCCCTCACTCCTCCGAAAATACTGCTACCTCATTTAACACACACTTCACACAAACCATACTATCACTAGCTAAACAATGCAACCCCACCCCCTCCAACCCACACCTTCAACTAGTAATCTCCCCACTGCTTTCTCTTTTTCTCCTGTACCTACCTCCAACATAAAAAAACTCTTAACTAAACTTAAGCCCACCAAATTAGCAGCAGACAACCTCCCAAGTGAATACCTACAAATCGCAGCTGATGCTCTGGCATACCCAGTATCCATCTTGATTAACCGATCTGTCAGAAAGTTAAGTTCCCACACTGTGGAAAGTATCACATATAATTCCCCACCACAAAGGCGGCCCCTCCACAGAACTAACCAATTACCGCCCCATAGCTATTCTCTCTCCACTCTCCAAAATACTAGAGAGATGCATACACTCTCAGGTCTCAGACTACCTCCTTACTAACAACCTCCTTTCCAATACTCAGCATGGCTTACGACCAAACCATAGCACCACCACTGCCTTACTTTCCTTTACTAACACTATCCTTCAGCATAAAAACAATGGCTATCTCTCCTCTGCTACTCCTGTCTCCATAGGGGTTCCCCAAGGATCCATCCTTGGACCCCTACTCTTCTCTGTTTTCACCAATAATCTAGCCTCTGACACCAAACATGGCACACTCATACAATACGCAGATGACTCAACCATCATCTGCTCAGCCCAGTCCCTACCCAAACTGCAAAAAGTCAGACAGGAAGCCTTTTCCTCTGTTGAAACTTGGTTATTCGATGCCCAATTAATACTCAGCCCAAACAAAACTAAACTACACATCTTCCAACCCACCAAAAATACTCAAAACAACTCTCACTTTAACATCACAGCAAAAGACAACACCACTATATACCCAACTGAACACACCAAGTTGCTAGGAGTGGAAATAGACAATAAACTAAAATTTGACATTCACATATCCATGACTATAAAAAAAGTCCTCAAAAAACTAGAAACATTATACAGAAATAAGCAACTTCTCACCAAAGCAGCAAAGATTTCAGTAGCTAATTCCCACATTATCGCCACCCTACTTTATGCCTCTCCAGTATATACCAACCTAAGGCAATGCAATCTAAACAAGCTAGAGACCTGCTACAACAAAAATCACCAAATTCGCCACAGGGGCATCCTACCGTAGTCACCACTGTCTCTCACTTGCTGAACTGGGCTGGCTTGAACTCCCTCACCTCCTTCAATGGTATCAACTCTCACTCGCCCACAAACTAGTAAACCATCCACTAAATGTCCCATCCCTCCAGAATCTACTCCAACTCTATCGCACCACCAGACCACTAAGATCCAGCAACAAAAATCACTTGCAGATCACTAAAGCCAATAACTCTGCTGGTGAGGCACTATTCTCTTGCGTCATAGCCAAATTATGGAACTCCTCTCACCCACAATTACCTCCACCATCATGCACCCACTTCAAAACTTTACTAAAAGCACCTAAAAACATGCTGGCTATGCCCTTGCAACTCCCACTCTAATATCACCCACTCCATCCAACCACTACCTTTCTTTCCACCCCACTAACTACCTTGATTATAGCAAGCTCAGATGCTCATAAGCCTAGTACTTATTATACAGCAGGAACTTTTTATTGTAACATTTGTTAATGTCTGTTATGCACTTCATAGATAAAGATTCTAGTTGTCTACTGATGTACTATGTTCTTCATCTGTAAATATGGTTGTAATTAATTGCTATGTTAATCAAATTGTTAATCACTATGCAATCCAATGTAACTACTGTCTGTTTATTTTAACAGTGGAGCTTTTCTCCCCGGGCCTCCGCTGAAAATGGACCTACGTCCAGTCAGACACTCCCGGTCAACAAATGTAAATAAATAAATAAATAAACAAATAAATAAATAAATTGTTGCTACTTTTCATTGTTTGCAAAGCATCTGTTCTATTTAATCTGTTTTACTGCCAATCATTGTGTTTTAAATAACTTTGTTTTCTGTTTAAAACATTTTTAGTGTCTCAATGCAGTTTTTCTGCTGTTTAAAATCATTTATAGTGTCTCAGTGCTGTTTTTCTGCTTTTTAAAACATTTTTAGTGGTTCCTGCCTAAATTAGTGTAGCTAGTTGCTGTAGCATAGTCCAGATACAGGTTTGCTGCATTTGGGTCTGTTTGTAGTGGCAGTTGTATTCTGAGCACATTTTCTAAGCCATCTTTGATTGTAGGTTCATAGGTTCATAAGATGATACTAGGCTATTGGCCCGGAGGCCCTTATAAGCCTAGCCAAGAATTTCACCCATGTTCCCTCAAAGTCAGGCAGGGACACAGGTGGGATCCCAGGGGTGTATTTTCTGTTTCCCATCCAGTCGTCCAGGTTCCTCTTAAAGAGGGGTAGTGAGATACTCTGCTTGACATGGAGAGGGAGTCTATTCCACAGATGGGGAGTCTTTAGGACACAAATCTATCCTGCTAACAAGTTATATTAATGTCACAGACCAGGTTAAGGCCTTGCATGCGGGTTGCACAAGTAGAGTTTGTCTTACAGATATGCAGTAACTCCCAGCAATGCTGGGTCTGAAATGGGCGTGTATGCCTGACACAGGTCACCTCTGAGCAGTCTATATCAGACTGAGTAGAGGGACAGGGCTTTTAGCTTATCTGTATAGGATAGGTGCTTGAGACCCTGGATTTTCCTAGTCAGGAACCTCTGTGGTCTCTCCAACTGTTGCATGTGCTTGTCAAGGTACATGCCGAAGGGGGCATTGTACTCGATAATGGGTCTGATAAGGGAGGATTACAGCGATGTTATGACCTCCTTGTTCCTGGATAAAATACCCTTATTTATGAGGTGGGCCATGTAGAAAGCCTTCTGTACAACAGAGGCAATGTGGTGGTCAAAAGTCAGGTTGCTATCAACCTTGGTGCCCGAGTCACTCATGACTGATTCCATACTTAGTACATTGTTAATGCGATAATTAGTGGGGATGACATTATCCCCAAAGGGGATAATGATGCATTTTTGGCATTCAGTTTGAGGCCATGCTTCTGGCACCAGTCATTAGTTTGGGTAAGGCCCTCTTGGAGGATGTTCACATCACTAGGGGAATTTAAGACAGTGCCCAGCTTGCAGTTACCTGCAAACCTGATCAGCCACAGACCACCGGTTTTGTCCTCTTGTGAGAGATGTGTGCTGACTGGAACCTGTCTGATGAAACATGATTGGTCTAGGGCTTGGAGTAAGCACCCTCATTTCTTCTTGAGTTCTTTAAAGTTTTTTTTTTTTTTTTTAATTTTGGTATTTAAGCCACACATTTGAGTGGGTTTCTGCTTGTTTGCGAAAAACAAAAGTAGACCAGCAAGAGCAGAAACAGATGTAAAAAATAAATCAGTCCTTTATTAACAGACCGGTTTCGGCATAACCTGCCTTCTTCAGTCCTACACTGAAGAAGGCAGGTTATGCCAAAACCGGTCTGTTAATAAAGGACTGATTTATTTTTTTACATCTGTTTCTGCTCTTGCTGGTCTACTTTTGTTTTTCGTTTAAATGGTTTGGGCCGTGCATCCCCCGTGTATAGAACTTTGTTTGGTATTTCTGCTTGTTTGCGCCATAGGCAGACACATAATTTTGAAATTTTTTCCCTTAGATACAGCTGTAGTACATTAGTGTAGTCCTCATCTTTAGTACATCTCCAGTCTAAGAAGTATTGCTAAGGGGTTGTGACCTATTTAAACCACCAGCCAAAATCCCCACCAGAAAAACCCATCTACAGAGCACCTCCTAGATCAGTCCTGAAAGCAGCCCCTTTGTAATAACAGTTATTCAAACCAAGCATTATGGACAGTTGGACTACCCTTATTACTCCTGCCAGCCTTGTTGACTTGGGTCTCCTGCGGCAGTTTAGCAGTACCTCATGTACACTGACAACCTTCTATTAATAACTCACTCTAGTACAGAGTGCAAGAGATGTATCTACAACAAGAATCTTAAATCCCTGATTTCTCACACTCAAAACAATAACACTGAAGTGGTTGTCAACTCATTCACCACTACTCATGCAGGTAGTACCACTGCTCATACACATGTATGCATCCAACACATACATCAACATATGAACAGGTTCTCTCAGAAAACTTACTGAAACACCAGAGACCTCCAGAACAAAAGGCTGCGACAACTAACACATTTCCCACAGCACCAAAGACACATAGCAACACCAGTGTCTCACCTACCAAGCCCTTATGGTGTAACACTCAAAAACCACATTTTCTTGTCATTGGAGACTCCATAGTTAGACACACGCATGTCCCACTCACCGGGCTAGATAAGAAGAAAGTCACGGTCAGCTGCCTGTCCGGTGCCAGGATTCATCAGATCACACATGCATTCAGGTCTCCCAGCAACAAGTATTATTATGACTCTGTCATAGTTCATGTTGGTGTGAATGACCTGAGATGTGCCTCATTGGACTATATTAAGAGAGACATGGTCAACTTTTCTGAGTATGTGTCCCAGTCAGGTATGCCCCTAGCCTTGAGCAGCATATTACCCTTACCTAGAATTATGCCACAGTATAAGCAAAAAACCAACAATTTTAATAATTGGCTTAGTTTTTGGTGTCATTCAAAGAGGATCCGGGTTCTGTCAGTCTGAGATGACATGGTCGACAAACCTGCTGCTTTTTCAGAGATGGTTTGCACCTGGCACCACTAGGCTTTTGGCTGCTGGTAAAGGCTCTTGCCTCCCCATAGTGTCTTTTTTAGGCAAGGTCTCAAAAACAAAATTACCAACGTGAATTAGCCAACCACAACAAAATAAAGGTTATGCTGATAAACGCCAGGAGCGTAAATCAAAAACTGCACATCCTGGAAGCACTTTTATCACTGGAAGATGTAGATGTCTGTGCAGTCACAGAAACCTGGTGCAAGGCTTCAGAGAGTACTCCAGCCTAGGAAGGCTACAATGCCTTCCATACCTTCAGGCCACAAAACAAATGTGTGAGAACCGTAGGAAGCAGTGTTTCCATCTATATTAGAGATAAATTCACCTTCTGACTAGTCAGACTGGACAACTCCATGGAGTTACTCCAAGTTCAGATTACTGTGGGTAAAACCCCCTTTCAAGTCATAGCTAGGTACAAATCCCCCTCCATGGATCATTATGTGCACAAGCCTACTTGACCAAACTGGAGTCAATCCAAATATTGCCAAACACTCTGTTCATGGGGGATTTCAATTATCCCACCATCAACTGGCAAGTCTACTCTAGCCCTAACTCACTAGCACAAAAGTTCCTTGACTTTGTAAACTCAAATGCCCTGGAACAAATTGTTCAAACCCCAACAAGAGGAACATATATAGTAGATCTAGTCATCACTAACATGATAAACAGATGCACCACCACAACTGTTGGACCCTCATTAGTTAAATCTGACCATAAATCAGTCACCTTCGAACTAGCACTAACACCAGAACTCACAAAGGGTGAAGTCAGACTAAAAAAAACTTCACCAAAGTAAACTATACCCTCCTAAAAAAAGGTATAAATGCATTCCAAGCTCCACCCCCAGCTGGAAGTAGTAACTACACCAAAGCTTACACTAAAGCCCTGTACAATCACTTGTATAAGTGCATAGACTCAGCTATTTCAGACAGAGAATCAAAGCCAGAACCCCAAGTAAAACAAGCTGACCTGGTAGACATCCAGCATCAACAAACTTTACAACAAACGCAATTGTAAGTTTGTAAGTTGGTTAAATTGTACTTGGTGAGGGAGTTCAAGCCAGCCTAGTTGTTTTAGATTCTGACAGTGATGAGTCCTGTAAGGAGAGTTTGTAGCAAATCTGGCAATAAATAAATAAAATAAATAATAAATAAAATAAATGTTGCTGTTTAAGAAAACTAAGGTGAGGCCCTAATAATGGGAAAGCACCCTCCTCAACCTCAACAGGCAAATAAGACAACATGTCAAATCCTCTAAGGCTAACTTTGAGAAAAACGTAGCAATCACAGCCAGGGATAACCATAACGCCTTTTACAGCTAGACACATAGCCTAAAAGGTAGGACCCAACCATGTGCCAACCTAGTGACTAATGCTATTACACACACACTGATCCCACAGAAATAGCAAACCTGCTAGCGGACAGATTTGGTGAAAAGTTCATTCCATTATCCCCTCCAAACTTATCACAAACTTTGCCCCCAACTTTTCCCACACCCTACATATACAAAAAGCACATAATTAAAACCTTGTCTAAGGCAAAAAACACAGCATCTGTGGGACCAGATGGCATCACAGACTGTCTTCTAAACAAACTAAAACATGAACTAGCATCACCATTAAGTACCCTATTCAATTGCAGCCCAACACTAGGCTTTGTTCCTGCAGAATGGAGAACAGCAACAGTTAGTCCCCTCCACAAAGGTGGCTTAGCAGCAGACCCAGAGGAATTATAGACCCACAAGTCTGACCAGCCTCATCTGTAAAGCCATGGAATGTATAATAATGGACCTCATAAATAAAGACATAGGCGACTTTCAAACTCTGGATCTGACCCAATTTGACTTCGTCAAGGGCAGATCCTGCCTGTTAAACCTGGTGGATTTCTTTGAAAATATGACCAGGGCCATTGATGAGGGAAAATCTGTGCACACAGTATACCTCGACTTGGCAAAGGCTGTTGACACAATGCCACACTCATGCATTACCAATAAACTAGCAAACTGAATGTAAACCCCTTTGTTGTAAGATGGGTTGCCAACTGGCTCACAAACTGGTCACACACTATCATAGTGGGTGACTTCCACATCAACTAGCAGACCTGTCACCAGCGGGGTACCGCAAGGGTCAGGGCTGGGTCACCTACTGTTTGGTATATACTTCTCAGACGTTCAGGCCAAAACTAAGGGACTGTGGCTGCCCAAGATTGTGGATGACTGCAAACTGGGTACAATTATTGAATCTCCAAATTATGTCAGTATACTTCAGGAGGGTCTTACACAGACCAATGACTGTTGTCTTAGTCATGGTCTCAAACTGTATGCAAAGAAGTGCATCATCATTCCCTTCAGTAAAAACAATGTCCCTTCACACTATCAAATTAACAACAATACCCTATGTACCTACAAAGTGGTAAGATATCTGGAATCACAAGTGTAGACTGTGACCTTAACTTTTACCACCATGTAAAGATGGAAGGCTTTCTACATAGCACACTTGATTAGCAAAGGCATCACCTCTAGAGAAAAGGTTATAATGCCTCTATACCCGTCACTAATCAGGCCCATAATTGAGTATAATGCCCCTTTAGGCATGTACTGTACAAAGTACCTGCAAACAATTGGAGAGACCTCAGAGGTTTCTAACTAAGAAGATCAAGGGACTGCAACACGTGGCTTACACAGACCAACTAAAGTCCCTGTTGCTATACTCAGTATCATATAGACTTCTTAGGGGAGACTTATGCCTGGCTTACACAGCACTCTCTGACCAAAACTTAATGAATTTGCTGCACATCCATAAATAAAATGAGACTACAGCTGCCCATTCCAGGAACCTAAATATGGCCTGCAACTTGAATAGGACATGCTGTACAGACAGATGTATGCCCCAGCATCTGCCCCATCTTCCAAATAGCCTGCCAATTCATGTGAAACAGAGCACCTCTATTACACTGTTGAAAAGGAACCTGGACAGGTGGATGAGGCACTGTAAATTCTTACTGGGGGATAGTGCCCACAACTCTCCTGGACATAGACAGTCATTACTAAGTATGATCCTGGGTATTGACTAGAGTATCTGTGGTATTACATTGGGATGAAATGGATAGGCTTGACATGACCTTTGGATCAACAGCTTAGTAACCTCCTGTGATCCTATGAATAAGATAGTAGAAAAAACAGAGGTTGAAAGGCATAAGGAGGAAGAGTGAATGACATTTTATACCAAGCTGACATAGGGATTAAGTTAACTTTAGAAAATGTATATGCTGGTAATCAAATTAAAATGTTTCATTCACTGAGAGCTAAAAGGATCAAGTAGTACAGTTGCACTCAGGAAATTTCATTAAAAATGTTTTTTTTTTTATTTTTATATACATATATATATATATATATATATATATATATATATATATATATATATATATATATATATATATATATATATATATATATATAAAAACACTTTATAATCCTGAAATTCTTAAATATCGAATTTCAGAATCTCAAGATTATAAAGCCGAAAGCTCAAAACTCCAAAACCCCAGAAGTGCGAATTTCAAAATCCTGAAGTCCAGAGATGTCGAATTAGCACTTCTGGTGCTGCGGTGTGTGAATGGATAGCTGGAGATTCAGGTATGTATTTATATTTAAGGGTGTTGGTTAGGGGCTTAGTGTGTGTCAGTGTGTTTTGTTACTGTGATGTGTGTGTAAGAGGGAAATGTAGCTTGTATGGTGGTGTTTTCGTGTGTTTCTGTAGTGCGATCTTGGAGTCAGTATGTTTAAGTAGGGGGGGTGTGGGGAGCGCAGCCTCCCCTCCCCCACGCGTTGCAGGGGGACTTACTCCTCTGCTTGTATGTAGTGTAGGTTTGTGTGTTTGTGTGTGGGGGAGAAGGTGTGTGTATGTGCTTGGTGTATAGTTAGTGTAGGAGTCACGATTTTGAAATTCGCGCATCTGGGGTTTCTGGATTTTTAAGGTTTCAGCTTTATGATCTTGCAATTCTGAAATTCAATATTTCAGGATTTCAGGATTAAAAAGTAAACCTCTATATATATATATATATATATATATATATATATATATACACATTTCAGCAACACTCAATGTATAAAGTGTATAATATGAGATTTGCTTCTTTGTATAACAGGTTCAGGGGTAAGTACTAGTTAATTGGTCTGCAGACCATTTTAGGACTAGCCAAAAACTCTATTTCAAAATTTCATTGTAGTCTCAAGAAGGGCAAGACAAGATAGACCAGGAGAGAATTTGAGTCTACCCATCCCACTCTCTAGGCATACCTTGAAGATGGCAAGAATACTACTCTGCTTGACAAGTAGTGAGGGTTTGCTCCAGAGGTGAAGCATAAGTTGGGATACAATTCTAACACATAAATGTGTCTTATTTATCTTCTGATGAAGGTTTAGTTTCTTTCCTTTAACCAAGTATTTGATGTACCATTAGTTCACAAAGGAATAGGAAATCAAATACATTTGGGTCTTTCATGGCATGAAAGGCTAGACATAGATCTCCACGGAGGAGTGTGTAAGACACTGAGTACAGAGAAAGGGCTGTCAGTCCCTCCTGATAACTAAGATTGTTGAGGCCACTGATCTTTTTAGTTATGAATCTCTGAGGTCTCTCAAGCTGTGTGACATGTTTAGATAATGCAAAAGGTGCATTATATTCAGTAATGACCCTGATAAGATTTGAGTAAAGGGGAATTAGGACTTCTCTGGATCAAGTGGAGATGCCTTTGGGAATTAGATGCACTATATAAAAGGCTTTCCTAAGTGTTGTGGAGACTCAATGGTCAACTGGTAAGTAATTATCAACAAGAGTATCCAGATCCTTTACAACAGTGTTTAATTAGAGAGGTGCATTTTTTATACAGTAAGTGAAACTGTTTTGTTTACCAAAATAAACTATGCTACATTTTTTACATTTAATTTGAGACCATTGTTCTTGCATCAATTGTTAACACGGTCTAAGCAATGTTAGAGCAATTGTGTCAGCTGATGATCGAATAACAACATCCAATTTACAGTCTTCTGCAAATTTAGTTAACCCATAGGTCAGAAGTGCTGGCCTGAAGGTCTGAGAAATATATGCCAAATAAGAAAGAGCCCAATACTGAGCCCTGTGGTACATCATTGGTACCTGTTTTTCTTTCAGAAGTGGCACCTGCTACTCTAACCACATGGACTCTGTCAGACAACCAGTTAGCTATCCATCGCACAATATAAGAAATTATATTCAGTTAGCTATCCCTCGCACAATATAAGAAATTATATTCAGATTTGCAAGTCTATCAATAATGCTTACATAGGGAATAGTGTCAAACGTTTTGGCCAAGTCTAGATGTGCTGTATTCAGTGCATAACCACTACCCACTGCTTCAATTACTTTTTCAAAGAAATTAATGAGGTTAAAGAGGCAGGACATTCCTTTGATAAAGCCAAATTGATGAGGGTACTGCGTTGAGCGATTTTCAATGTACAGATTAATGAAGTCTGTGATTATGCGCTCCATAGCTTTACATATGAGGTTAGGGAGACTAATGGGTCTATAGTTTCCAGGGTCCGTGTTTGAGTCACTCTTGTGTAATGGCATTACAATAGCTATTTTCCAGACTTCAGGAATGTAAGTAGTGGAGAGGCTTAGATTAAAGAGTTTAAGTATGGATTCAGAAAGGCCACATTTGGCACTGATAATCAGCCAAACTGGTGTGTTGTTAGGGCCCATTGGTGAAGTATTCTTAGGATGGGATTCATAGTCAGTTACACCAATGCATTAAGGAGTTTGGGAGCATGCGTGAACAGGTGCAGCTGAACCATGAGTCACAGAGGCCATTTACACCAATTCACGATGGATGATTTGATGACTGCACGTGGTGATAGGGCTTTTTATTCGGATAGACGAGCTATGATATCTAAGACAGTTGTTGCTTTTAATAAGAATAGGGTTGTTTTGACTTATATAAATGATGTTGATCGAATATGTAGTATTGTTCGTAAAAATTGGCTGATATTATTGGCTGATGATGCTATCAAGGAGATAGTTGGTCCTTGCCCTACATTTAATTTTAAGAATAGTAAATCACTAAAGAGGCATCTTTACTATGGTCGTCAGAGGACAAATGCTGACTGTCCATTGGCTAGATTGGGTACATACCCATGCAGGGTTTGTACATCATGTAAGTACATCTCAGAAGAAAAAGTTTTTGTTTATCCTATTAGTGGTTTTAAATGTACTCCTAATTTTTATGCTGATTGCACAAGTTCCTATCTAATATACTTGACCTGCTGCAAAGATTGTTTATGTTTTAATATTGGGAAGACCTGTCACCCTTTCAAGGAGGTTATTTTGGAACATATAGGTTATATTCATAATAAGGACCCTACTAGTACACTTTATAAGCATATACAAGAATTTAAGGGACATAGTTTTAGCTTTTTTATACTTCAGTTGATTCCATTAGATTTGAGAGGTGGTGATGTTAATAATAAGATGGAGTTGGCTGAGACTAAATGGATTATTAATTTTTCTGCACACAGATCCCCAGGCTTGAATGGTTATACACCTTTAAAACCAGTGCTTAAGGCTTGTGTGCTTGCTCACTGAAGCTAATTGTTTTAATTAGGTGTTTATTGTATGTACTATGTAAATGTTAACTGTTTTTAGTTTTTATTTGGTCTGAAGAAGTGCAGATTTCCTGCATGAAAGCGCTTACCACTTTTAATAAACTGATGTACCTTGGCTGTGCTTGGTTGCCTTATTTGTTTTTTTTTTTTTGTTCTACCATGAGAACTGTAAAGTGAGTTAGTGTGATGGTGTGATGTAGAGGAGAAAGGTGATCTTGCCCTCAGTGACCTGACACTGCTGTGTGACCATGACCTTGACCTGGAATGTGATGTTCTCCTAGGTGTAGATGGCCATTGACATGTGAGAAATGTGTTGTGATTGGTCACTATGAATACTGACATTACTGTCTTGTGAACCAGTGGCAGTATTATGTGATCTCCCTCCACATGTCTAGACAGTACCCTGTTCCCTGCCGCTCATACGACTGAGTATAGTTTGAGTCTGATATGTCCCAACTAGTGTACAAATGGAGGCAGCAACTGTGTGATATACCAGTGAAACCATGACATTATCCCTGTTTTCTGTCAATTTGAAATCTTCACCTATACCCTGTTGGACTTTGGCCATTTTTAGCTGTCTCTCTTTTGCACTGGTCTGAGCCCTAAGTATGTCACAGCAAATTTCCTGTTGTGCAAAGCCAAAGCTTTATGTGTTTTCTAAGGTAGTTATCTATAATTTCTGCATCTGGTACCTGTTTGTAATGGTGTCATTGTGGACAATGTGGCCTCAAAATGCCTGCATTCGTCCTCGAAGTGTTCTTGTCTGTGTGGAGAAACTGGTGTAGACATGCAGGTATGTTCCTGCTGTACAAACATGAGTGGAATGTCAGCTTACATTTATCTTTGTGATGAAGTTTCACATTCTGTAGAGTTACTAACATGTTGTGAGGTGAGAATGCCTGTCATTAAGCATGGAGACTGCCTACACTTCCCTCAGGTTGCCTTGTTATACAACTACATTATTATCATCATCATCATCATCATCATCATCACCAGCAGCACCCACTCTACTGATGACTATATCCATATTTATTGGTACAGTTGAACTGTTTGTTTCTAATGATGACTCTGTAAAATAAATCATTACAAAACATTATTAACGATGCAACAACACATGCTATAGCATGCTTAAAAGAGAGTGAGTGGGATACTTACCATGCAGTCCTCCTTCATTTTCATTAGATTCTTATGTACAAGGCTGACCTAATAATAATAAATTATGGTGTATTCAATTATATCACTGTTTGTCACTATTCAATTTTAAACATTTAAAAGCTGTATACTTTAAACCAACCTTCAGGAGCTGATGAATGCAAATGCTGCTGTAGACCTTGGTTTGATGGAACTGTGTCCACACCACCTCTAATTATTCCAGTTGCACCATCTTCCATATCATAATCATCCCATAGATGGACAGAAGGTATTTTTCATCTGGTGTTCACTTAATAAGATCCAAAGCCACCCCGTAGTGATCCTGAAAATCACAGTCTGCCTGGCCTTGCTTCTAGTATGTCCTACCATGTCATTTGCCCTTTTCTTGCACTGCACCAGTGATCTGTTTTGGCCTCCAACTGCATTGATTTCAACAACTACTTGGCTCCATGGTTTGTCTGGACCCCACTTTACCAAAAAGAAGTTTCCTATATCTCCTAAATGCTGCCATGAGTACATGCTTTTCCTCATGACTAAAGTTAGTATGTCTGTGCCTTGATCCCTTGTTCTCCATAAGCACTACACAGGAAAAAAAAATAAAAAAGGGCTACAATCAAACTTGTCACACCACTGTCTGGATGACATCAGCTGTTAAAGTATAAACTACTGGCCTGCTAGTCCTAGCACCCGCAAAAGTAAATGAATAAACAGAAATGTTAAGTAAACTGCACAATTAGAGTTCATTCAATATTGAAAGTAATTATACCAAAATCAAACTGCACTACTATGCAGACAGTAGCAAAACCACATATGATCATTTACTACAATTTCAAAGAACAGCATCACATGTCAAACAACTGCAACCATTTGACTAGAATTACCAGTCATGCAATGGTATTATTAAATGCACACTATGTTTCTACATGTATTGTAGCTGAGCTTTAAAACATCATAACAGTAACTGTTAATTTGCCTCTTACTAAGTAATAATTTATAAAGTTTTTCTCACTTTTTGAGGTCTGCAGTATCCTCACACATTTGCCACCTATCTTGGCTATTGGTGAGTCAGTATAGCATAGCCTTGTGGCATAACTTCAGGCCAGTTTACATGTTTATTGTGAAAATTAGACTAATTTATATACATGCATATTAATTGTAGTATTATGCAAACATGTTACAAAGTACATTGGCGTATTTCAGATTTTCATCAATTGTGAAAGCGCATCCCACAGTACATAAGCATATATGAAACAGACATGGATACACTGCAGACATTTATGAACTCCACAGCAATCCACAGCAATGCCAAGCTGTTTACAGTGATGTGCAGCTTGCTCTAAACTAGCCAAAATAAGAGTATACTTATAAAATTCAAAATGGAGTCATCTGAATATGAGTTTGAAAGCAATGTGAAGTTTAATCCCTGCTCATCCAACTCTGTATGTCATACCCTAACAAGTGATACATAACATAAAGTCACAAAAATAATATTTCACATTAGTGTTGACATTTCTTTTTCTACTACCTTTATTTAAAAAAGAGGGATGAAAATACCATATGTCCCACTTTACTACATGACACACACTGCTGTTTCAGTAAAAAAAAAATGTAATTTTATCAATAACCATTACTGCTAACAGTTATTATAGATGCACTCAGACATACTCCATTATTAATGGAAAGGACAAGTTAACTGTTTTCCTTTAAGAAACAACACTATGTGGCAAAGCAGTTTTGGTTACACCAAACCTGTCAATGTTATCAATACATTGGTCTAATGAGAAAGGTGATGTCACACCCAACAGGGAGTGGTTCTAACCCTGCTTAATACAGACCTCACCATACCTACATCATTCTGGTTTTGGTTCTTCAAATGATGTCAGCACCTGTGAAGGCACAAGGCTGCATTCCTGGAGAAAGAGAATTTAGTAATGCTTTACTTTTTGCATGACTTGTACCTGAAGAAGATCCAGGCATGCACACTTCACAGTACTTGGAAGAAAATCGATATTTGGCAGGAGTTGGGTGGACCATCTGTCAACTGTGATGTATAACCCACTGTGGCTAGAAGTGCTGCCACAGTTATGAGGATTTGCAGAAGCATAGTGCTGACCAGCTGCCTGAGTGGGTTAACAAGGTTAAGGCAAGAAGGCCAGAGTACTATATTAAGTGTGACAACAGGAGGTACTGTCAGCCATGCCAGGAAAAGTAGGGTAGTAGATGTGTAATATATACCAGTACAGCTAGCTGGAATTTTGTAAATAATTATATGTCACTTGTATATTAAACAGATGTTTGTGGTGAAAATGTATTTGTAAGGTTTGCTTGTGTTAAAATGTCTCAACAGTGTACCTGCTGGAAGGAAAATAAATGTAAATGTATTATTGTAACAATTAAATGTATATGTTTTAACAGCATATGCTGAAATGTAAGATGTTAATCCACTTGACTTTGAAAAATATTCTTGAAATTAAATATGAGTTAAGCCATAAAGATGTTACCCCACATTTGTGATGGGAGCCAGAGACACAATGTCTGTAGTAGAGAATAGGGTGTAGCTCCAGTAGGAAGAATGGAATGGCTTTATGTATTTTTTACTTCCAGCAGCTGCATCACATCTGAGCAATGCTTATCTGTGTTTGGTAACATGTAGGTGCTAAACTTTGACAGCTTCTGGCAGTGGAGTTTGTATTGGAACCAGAAGTCAGATGACCAGGTGTATGTGATGTCATTCTGTACAGAAATAATGTTTTAATAATAGAGGAGACTGAAGTCTCAGGAGCATTCTGCATTCTGTCTTGAATCTGACATCAAGGACCACTCAGCCATCTTGCCTTGCTCTAATCAGTAAGTAATAACAGTAATTCTTTTAGTCAATCAGGAAGAGATAGTGAGGTATGAGCTAAATACTGTTTTTCTATTACTGTGTGAAACTTTCGATCGGTGTTATTTTTAATATTTCCTGTTTCTGAAACTCTGGCGTATACTGTAAATGGATAGTTAGTATTCTCATTTTTTTTATTATTTATTATTAAATATATTTAAACTTCTCATTGTGGCTGATCCCTTTAGAAAAAAATATTTAAGTTTTTAGAGTATTTGCATATATTTATTTGGTGATAACTCTGGTCACTCCTGAAAGCCTTGCTGTTTGGTAAACGTTACTATTTGTATTAATATTAACTTCATTCAGTATAATTGGATACCCTTTTAGGAGCCTTATAGTAACTGACTGGTGGCACTGAAACTACCATAGTAGTATGGACGGACAGAAGGTGGCATAGTTAGTAAATATCTGCCAGCCCTTCCCAGGTGTGTGTGTGTGTGTGTGTGTGTGTGTGTGTGTGTGTGTGTGTGTGTGTGTGTGTGTGTGTGTGTGTGTGTGTGTGTATGTGTGTGTGTGTGTTTGTGTGAAAATTAAATCTCAAAGAGTGTGTGTGTCAACTACTTGGAGCAGGGACATAAAGCATTGGTTACACAAGAGAGGGTGCTGTAGGACTTGGCTTGGACACTCGGCTGAGGACCTAACCCTACAGCTATGCCAGTGGGGAGTGTTATCGGGGACCTGGAGGGAGACAAAGACACCCAGACCCCAGCCTGAGTGTATGCCCTGTATGCTCTTAAGGGAAACTGTGCTTGATGCAGAGAGGTCTACAACAGGAAATACTGAGTGTATCCATTCATATTCCAAGTGAATGTCCCTCTCCAGTGTCAGTGGTAAGGATACAAGTTCATTGATTACTGGCCTAGAGTGAGAGCATCACAGTAAGTAAAATTTTGTTTTTAATCCATACCTATCTATCTCTCTTCCTATATAAATACAAATGGGGGTTTAAAAATTACAAAAAGTGCATTTACTTCCACAGCCAGACTTCTTTACTTGAAAATATTTACTTGAGGTGATATTATGAATTGCATCCATCCTTTGTAGAAAGTTGTAGTATGCGTTAACAGGTAACAGTAATCATTGAAATGTCAGTAAACAGTATGAAAATCAAAATCTGTATAGATAAATCTGTAAATCTTTTAGCAATATTCAAACATCAGTAATGCTGACTGAATATAATACAGTCCTGAAATAAAAGTTGCAATTACATGTGTAAAGAATTGTTTATCATTTCAGGAAAAAAGTTGTAACAGATGGATATTACATGACGACAGATATCTAACTATAAGTAAAAACAACTGCTTAATTGTTTGTTCCTAAGTATTTCTAGCTGCATGTACAACATGACTGAAATGACACTCACTACATACAAGTTAGAATGCATGTTGGGGGAGGGGAGGGGGTTACTTTGCTGAAGGAAGGAGCAGCACAGAAGTTTTCGGAGCACAATGTTTTGCTTCACTATTAGTTACTATACATTAGACACAGTTCTGCAGAAAAGGAAATGCACATTTCCCTTGAATTGATACATTTTGGCCTTGCAATTCAGCTATTCCACAGAGTGTGATATGCATTTTTTAAAACACAAACAAGACTCATTTCATATTTCTCTGTCTTCAACAACTCAATATAATATTTAAGTAATGTATTGTAGTAATACACACATTTATGCACACAGCATTTAAAATAGGAAAGAAAAAGAGAAATAAGAAATGCTTACCCAGAATATAAGACATACTTAGGTTTATATGTGGAATCAACTTAAGTACAGAGTGACAAGATTATCCTTCTGTCTTTTACTTATAGCTGAGGAAGTGATAGTACGAGGAAGAGATACAGTAACATACCCAACAACAGAAGAGACAAACACAATGTCTGGCTGTGTCTTTTGATAAGTATAACAGGTGCCCAAAAGGAATTTATTAATTAACTGCGCAGAGTACAAATTATTATACAGAATTTATAGGAGCAGGAGCCGTAATAAAGCAATGTTTTTAAAATTGACTTCAGTAGTACTCCTGTAGAGAATGTTATTATATCTTTGTAGCCAAAAGAAATGCAACTAAACACTTGACAGAGGAAGATAAATATGTTATACTCTAATTTGTGACCTTGATTAGCTGCAATAAATAATGATTTCATCTTTTAGAATTGTTGTCTGGGTACTGTAAACCCTGTTTGCAAAATACATAATTTAAGCACACTACCCTTCAGAAAGACAAAATCCCTTGCCATTTCAATTCATCACAAGCATGCATAAGAACTACTCATACATTCTTCCCAGGTATATAAGTATTTCTCCAGTCTCTACTCCTAGTTGTAAGCATAAGTACTTCCCATACATAAGTTTACTTTAATAAAGATATTTTTGCAGTGTTTTATTGTGTTGTTACATTGCATTAAAACAGAATTATGTAGGGTTCTGGTTTGTCTCTTTTATACAGGTTCAAATTCTTAAGGAGTAGAGTAGGTATGTACCTCTCAGGTTAGGGAGGGATCATCCTCTGCCCATCCAGGGACAGCCTTGCAGGGTTGGAGTGGAGGTGTCTGTTCTGCATGTGGCATGTGGCAGCCTGGCAAGTCTCACCGAAAGGGGGCTTCAGAATTTGGTTGAAGATGTACTGGTAGACATAATGGACAGGAGAATTTAACCAGTCGAAACATCTCCTCAGTGTGTAGAAGACACGCTCACCCAGTTGGTGCTAACCATCTTGCCAACACAGGCCCCTACCCCCTCAACATCAAGGTCCTCCACTGCAACATCATCTGGCAGTGGACAAGTTTGAGGTTCTGTGGACTGGGATTACAGTTGGTGCTTCCTCAGCCCTCTTCCTTTATTATTTCTCCTTTACCCTGTTCCCTATTTCCCACCAACACTACCCTCATAAAAGAAATTTGAAAAAATAGAGGGGGGGGGGTATATCCCCTGATAAAAACATATTGCTCGTCCTCTCCCACCTCCTCAAGCTCAAACCAAAACAGATTATATTTTTCCTGAATGAGTTTATTTGAAGCATTAGGACAATTATAATCAGATAAAGTTTCTGATCATAGAATGATTATTGTTGAATTGTAGATTATCAGAATTTGTGCTCAGATTAAAATAGACAAGTATAAACTTTTGGCAACATTCATATAGTAAATAAAGTTTAATTTATATTTAAACCAGATGTGGAAGGATTTTTTAGGTCTTTGATTTGCATATAATCCTTGGTCAGAATGGTCAGCACAATAAAAAAAATATAAAGGAATATAAATGGCAGGTTCATTTAGGAAAAGTTAAAAAAATAAACAAGTTGCTTTAGTTAATTTATGTTCCAAAGAAAGCTATTATAGACAATCAGAATGAGTTATTAGTCAAAAGGAAGTTACATGGGAACCTGAAGCTAAAGACAAACTTTGTTTATGAAAAAAGAAATATTTCAAAGTTGGTGAAAAAGAGGAGCCCTTCTAGGTTGATAGTGACAAGAGAAGGACACAGAGTATAATGGAGGGTATATTTAATGAGAGAGGAGTATGTGAATGACATACATGATGGTCTAAGGGCAGTTCATAAGTATTATATTAGAATGTTTCAAAAGGTGAAAGATGGATTTAAGGATTTTGATTTACAGAGTTTACATATATGTGTAAATGCCCTATATGGGCCTCTTCTGAGTCAAAATTATTTTGAAGTCTATCATGTATTCAGCCAGGGGAGGATGAGATTCTTTTTTTATAACACATTAGAAAAATGGCAAGAAAAGATATTATTAAATGTAGTTAACAACTGGGTGGAAAGTAGAACCGATAAAAGTTTGTATAGAGATTACTTTACTACAATTATTGGGAAAACATAGAAAATTGGAATTGAATTTCCCTCCTGAATTATGATTATACGCTATTTGCTTACATGTTACAGAAAATGTTAAAAATGTTATTAGATATGGAATTGAATGAAGAAGTTAAAAACTGAGGAAATTATTTGGAATATTTTGAAATGTTGTGGATGGTTAAATAAGTTCATCTTTGTCAGAGGAAGGAAAGTTCATATGGTGAATGATCATCAACATGATTCTTGTTGTGTTGTGTCTTTCGGATTTTCCCGGTTAGGGGTCGCCACAGCGGAACTCCGGTCCACTAATGTTACTGTTTCTCATAAACTACTGTTTATGTTATGATATTTATTAGTGGCCTTAAAGAATTCTATGAAAATACTATTTGCATTCTAGTGATTAAATGTAACTATGGAAGCCGTATTCCTACACACAGGGGTGCATGACAAGGGTGCCCTCTAAGTGCCATATTTTTTGGTTTATGCATGTCATGAGTAGTAGCTCTTGCAAAAATTAATAGAATTAAAGTACTTCCTTCCTTTCATTCTGGTGCATACCATCTAATGTTGTCTTGTGCAGATGGTGTATCAGATATTGATCAATTTAATTTTCTAATGAAATCAGTTCAAAGAGCAATAGACATTTTCTTTGTTTGTAATATGCAAAAAAGTGCAAGTTTTGGGTATGAAAAGCATCTTTTAGGAATACCATTGTCTTAAATTTAGCATATTTGGAATTGAATATGGTGGCATACACTATACGAGATCAAAATGAGAAAACTGTATGAGGAGAGTGCAGGATATACTGAATGTATGGAGGAAATAAAAAATGGCATATGAAATGAAAGTACATTTATTGAAAAACACGTGTGTGTGTGTGTGTGTGTGTGTGTGTGTGTGTGTGTGTGTGTGTGTGTGTGTGTGTATATATATATATATATATATATATATATATATATATATATTTATTTATTTATATGGATTTATTTAAGTTTGTCAAATAGCACTAATATTGACATGCATAATGTCAACACTAAATCATCGACATAATCCATGTCAATAACCTACTACACATGTGCAAGGAATGAATCTCGGCACATGCAAAAACGGAAAAGCAAAACAAAAAAAGAAAGAAAATGGGAATCAAGACCCGCTACAGATCCACACCTACTGCTACTTATATATACTAACTCCAAGATCATACAATTCTTGGGAAAGGGGCAAATTCACCAACCGAAGAATCGTCCGATCCATAAGAGCAAAATATCTGGAGAAAGCCATAAATAATGGGAGGACAAAGCCCAAAACATAGCCACAATTCTAAACATTGCCCATACAAACTAAAGGAACAGACCAAAAATAAAAGGCAAATTTCCTGATATTCTGCAAAAATCTGGACACTTCAGAGGTAAGGCCATAGGTAGGTGTAAAGTGAGGGCAGACCTGTAGAGTATTGAGCAGTACTGTTGTGAAAAATAGAAGCCTAGACAGTTGTTAATGGACTTTTTTCTCTCTACCCACCCCTCATCTGCATCACTAATTATTATTCATATACTACAGGTATGTTTTTCTCAAAATCTAATGTTGGGACTTGTGTTCTATTATTGTTCATATATTTAATTGTTTGCATATTAACATACCTTGTTCAAATATAATTGTTGGTGGCCTGTTGCTGTCAATGTAACTGACATGCTGTTACAATGCTTACTGTTGTTTCATTTATGCATGTGTTCTGTTTGCTATGCAATTGTTTCATATCTGTTGGTTTGGGTTAATTGGAACACCCATGCATGCTGTTATAACTAATTTTGAAATGTTTTGTTCATGACTAACCAATATATTTGGGATAACCTCAACACCATAGCATGTTCAGGAAGGTAGATCCTGGTGGATCCACCTGTCCCACCTCATCTGGTCATGGTACCGGGTCGCAGCATGTCTGGGACCCAACCTCGGACTTCCTCGTCTGCTGGTCCAGCACCACCTTTGTGTAGAATGGCCTCAGGGGACAGGGCCCACCCCCCCTAGGAGCAGACATGGAGAAAAGCCTGTCACCCACTGCAAGTTCCTGGGTATGGTGCGCAGTGTCATCCACTCCAATTTGGATGGATGGCTGCACCAGATGAAGGGCCGCCTGGTGCACCTGGAGGGGTAGGCTGCCCCTGTTGTCCAGCCCCCAGCACAGCCACCTTCGAGGCCGTGAAGGTGCAGTGGTGACTGCCCATGGGTGGAAACTTCAGTCCCACTGTATCTATTTGGAGGCTCATGGGCCTATAATTCCCAACCACCCTCCTTGTCCAAGGTGTTTACCCCCCCTCATGTGTTATATACTGCCCCGTCTGCTGTCTTGTGTGTTATGTATGTCTCCAAATACAACCTATCCCACCCAATCTACCTCCCCAAACATACTTACAGCCCTTCCCCGACATCCCATTCTCACCTTTACAAAAAAAAAGGGGGCATCTGTCCCACAAAAAAATCATTGCCCCATACATAGCTCTACATTTCTCCCTCATGTCCAGTGACATAAATCAATCAACACTGAAATTACTCTACAAATATATGTTGCTAACAACCCTCCCTGTGAGGTGTGAGGCTGTAAATTCCAAATTTTCTACATCAGTCACAGCTGTTGCTGCAGTAGAAATGTAGAGCTATGGTCTTTTTGTACACCCATCCTGCACATCCCTAGCTAGTTTTTCTAATGTTTTACCGTCTGCTTGGCCCCATTTCACCACTTTCCTATCACCCTTTTTTCTTTTCTTTAATTAAAATTAGCACAGGTGTAAGGGCAGTAAGTGCTGCTAAGTAAAGCTAAAAGGACTTAACTGTCTGTTAACATCAATTAGCTTTGTGCAAAAATACACAAACCCATTTACAACTGCTTAAAAGTGCTTTAATCACTCTGTCTCCATCAGCCATTTTTCTGCCCAGCAGCAAAGCAATCAGCACTGCCAAGTCTTGAACACTGGATGCTGTGCACTATAATCACAACAATGTACCACTACACCATCTGAGCTGTGAGGATTTGTAATACCTTCACAAACATATCCTGCATTATGGTAATTTACCATTAATTGAAAAAAAAGTCATCACTACCAAGTCTTAAACCCAGGAGTCTATGCACTACAATCACAGCAATGTACCTCTACAACATCTGAGCTATAGGAATTTTTAATGCTTTTACAAACATATCATGCACTGCAGTCATTTAACATAAAGGAAAAATACATATCCGTAGTACTCATATATATATATATATATATATATATATATATATATATATATATATATATATATATATATATATATATATATATATATGTATAGTGTCTCTACACATAGGGTCTATATCATAACATCGAAGTTGCAAAACTTTGAATGTTATAATATCGAACCCAAAACCTCGAAGACTGACAACAGCGAAGCTGCAGAACATCAAATTCTTTCCCAGGGAAAGAATTTGGTGGGCCGTTTCCATGGCTTTGCTACTTCCTCCACTGTGGTGCAATCTTGGAGTTGGTATATTTGAGTAGGGGGAGTGTGGGGGGCAAAGCCACCCACATTAGCAATAGTTTGTAGTGTTTGTGTGTTTCGTGTTTTGCTCTGGAACAGTGATTTTTTTTCCCAGGGAAAAAAAAATTGCTGTTCTCAGCTTTCAAGTTTTCAGATTTTGAGGTTACCAGTTCTCTATTACAGCATTTGATGCTTTCATGTTTTGATCATGTGATATAAACCCCTACACACACACACACACACACACACACACACACACATATATATATATATATATATATATATATATATATATATATATATATGGGTCTAAATCGACCCCTATTCAGTGAACGCTGACAACAGTAAAGCTGCAGAACAGTGAATTTCTTCCTAGGGAAGGAATTTGGTTGGCCATTCCTGTGGCTTCACTATTGTCAGCACTGCGGTGGAAAGTTACTGGTCGGGATCAGGTAAGTGTGCGTTTGTGTGGATGTGAGGGTTAGGGCGTGAGGTAGGTGAGTTAGGGTTAGGGCACAGGTCAGGTAAGTGTGCGATTGTGTGGACGTGAGGGTTAGGGCTAGGTAGGTGAATTAGGATTAGGGCGCGGATGAGGTGAGTGTGCGATAGTGATGGACCTCAGGGTTAGGGTTTAGGTTAAGGTAAGTGGATAGCAAGTGATGTATGTACAGTTTAGTGTAGGGTTAGATGTAGGATTATAGGTGTATGTGTGTGGATTGCTGTTTGTTTGGTGTGCTTGTGTTGCGAGTATGTGTGTTGGAACAGCAAATTTTTCCCTGGGAAAAAATTTGCTGTTCTGCATGTTCGATATTGCAGTGTTCGCTGAATAGGGGTCGATATTAGAACATTCAATGTTTTAAAACTTCAGTGTTCTAATATAGACCCTATATATATATATATATATATATATATATATATATATGTATTTACATATAATCTTATATAGCTATACATATATATATATATATATATATATATATATATATATATATATATATATATATATATATATATATATATTCTCAACCTCTTACTGCAAGACATCTGCAAAAAGCCGGACAAAGTGTGGGGATAAAGGGCAAATAATAGTGACATATTTGAAATATGGCTGTTATAAGCGTAGACGTCTGCTAGAGTAGCATGGTTTGTTTTAACATATATTTTCTGATCGATTTCAGGTCTGAAACACAAATGATTGTTATCATTTACTGATATCAATGCTCACATCATCTCAGTGATTTGTCAGAAACCCACAACTGTTATGGGGAACAGACCAAAAATGTGAGCCACGCATCTGGACAGTGTATAGACATCTGGACAGTGGAGAGGTATGACCTCAGTCATGTAACATAGGTAAATAGGATCATAGGTAGGTACTAGGCTATCAGCCATGGGGCCTATACAAGCCCAGACAAAAAGGCCCCCTGGATTTTGCCACCCAAGAAAATTATTTTCCTGTGCCGCTGTCGAGCAGAGCCACAGAGGTGATCCCCGTGGTGAATTTCCTATTTTCCATCCAATCATCAAGATTTTTCTTGAAGAGTGCTAATGAGGAGCTTTGTTTGATATAGATAGGTAGTTTATTCCAGAGTATGGGAAGTCTCTGGGACAGGAATCTATCCCTCTGGCATGTTCTGTTTATTGTGGTGACAAGGTTTAGGTCCCTAGAGTGTGTAGCTTGGAGGGATTCAGATTTCTTTAAGTGGAGTATGTCCAACAGCTCTGGGTTTGACATAGGTTTGTATGTTAGGCAGAGATCACCTCTGAGTAGGCGATATGTGACGGAGTAAAGCTGGAGTTTTTTGAGACGGTCTGCATAGGGCATCTGTTTGAGGCTGGTAATCCTCTTTGTGAGGTATTTCTGCGGCCTTTCCAGTTGTTGTAGATGTTTTCTGAGGTACATGCCAAAAGGTGCGTTGTACTCTATAATGGGTCTAATGAGTGATGAGTAGAGGGGAACAATGACATCTTTTTTTCTGGATGAGAAACCTTTTGTGATGAGGTGTGCCATGTAGAAGGATTTCCTGACTACTGTTACAGTGTGATTATCAAAAGAGAGACTACTGTCTACTTGTGTCCCAAGGTCTCTCATCACACTTTTGGTGTTAAGTATACTACCGCCTATGTTGTAGTTCATGGGTACAGAGTTTTTACCAAAGGGGATGACAATACACTTTTTGGCATTGAGCTTGAAGCCATGGCTTTGACACCAGGCATCTGTCTCAGTGAGGCCCTTTTGGAGAATGTCCACATCGTTAGGAGTTTCGATTATGGCTCCTAGTTTGCAGTCATCTGCAAACTTTGTTAGCCAAAAACTTTCAGTGTTAGCCTCTACTTCAGAGAAGTAGATACCAAACAGGAGAGGACCCAGGACTGAACCCTGTGGTACTCCACTTGTCACTGGTCTGAAGTTGGATTTGGAGTCTGCTACTTTCACAGTGTGGGTTTTGTCAGTGAGCCAGTTGGCAACCCATCTTGTGACAGGAATTTATACCTAGTTTAGTGAGTTTATCTATAATTCCAGAGTGGGGGATGGTGTTGAAAGCCTTGGCAAGATCTTGATAGGCTGTGTGAACCACCTTACCCTTGTCTACGGCTTTGGTGACTGCTTCAAAGAAGTCTATCAGGTTTAGGAGACATGATCTGCCTTTTACAAACCTGAACTGGGTGGGGTCCAGAGTTTGGAGATTACCAATGTCTTTGTTTATAAGTTCCATGATGATACATTCCATGGCCTTGCAGACCAGGCTCGTCAAGCTAATGGGGCGGTAGTTCCCGGGGTCCGTGGTGGCTCCCCCCTTGTGGAGTGGGATAACCACCGCTGTGCGCCATTCAACAGGCACAAAGCCTGAATTGAGGCTATGATTGAACATGGTACTTAGGTGGGGTGCCAGTTCGTTCTGTAGTTCATGTAGAACGCAGCCTGGGATGTTGTCTGGTCCCATGGATGCTGTGTTCTTGGCTTTGGAGAGTGTGGTTTTTACCTGTGCAGCCATGATTACAGGAACTTTGCATTCTTCCGGTATAGAGATGGGCTCTTTAGGGGGTGAGAGGGGGGTAAAGTTAGCACTGAACCTATATGGTGATTTTGTTTTCCTAACTAGCTTTGGAAGATTTTATCAGGGATCCCAGCTTCTTACTGAGGCTGACCAGGGAGCTCCTCCACTCATGGGATTTTGCTCTCTTTTGCAACAGTTTCTTCCTTCTGTTGTACAGTTTGTTTATGGCAGGGGACCGCCAGATTGGCTTCCTTTTCTTCAAGGATAGTGTCTTGGTTCTGTTTGGGATAGCACGATCCATGCACGCATGTAAGTACTTATAAAGTGCAATTGTGTAGGATTCAGTAGTCGTAACTGTATTGTCCATCTGCATGGGTGTCATGAAGTTCACCACTTCTGTCTTAAGAAGCATAAAGTTGGCTTTGGAGAAATTTTTTACCATGGTTTCCTTAATGGTGGGTGGGGGCAGGATGTGGATATATAGGGTAATTAGCTTATGGTCAGAACGGTCCAATGAGGTGTTGACTTCAGGTGTGGAACACCGGTCACTCATGTTGGTAATGACTAGGTCTAGGATATTGTTGCTCCTGGTGAGGGTGTGGATAATTTGATCCAGGGCATTGGAGTTTATGAATTCCAGAAAGCGTTGAGTGAAGGAGTTGGTACATGAGTAGTTTCCCCAGTTAATGGTGGGGTAGTTGAAATCACCCATTATTAGGGTGTTTGGTTGAACCCTATTATTTTCCAGTTCATCAAGAAAAGAGAAGTGGGAATCCTGGGGGGGGCATGGTGGGTGATCTGTAGCAAGCTACAATTTGGATTGCAGTTTTGCCCAGAGTTAGTTGCACTTGGATAACCTTAACTGCATTATGCTGAGCAACTAGCCTGGAGGTGTGGATATCCTTAATGAATATGGACACACCTCCGCCTTTGGTGTTCTGGTCCAGGTTACATGGCCGAAAAGTGTGGTATGAGTTTGTGCAGGGGTGCTCTCTGGAGCCTTGAACCAGGTCTCAGTCACTGCACAGATATCGATATTCTCCATTTTAAGGAGTGCCTCGAGTGAGTGCATTTTGAAATTTAGACTTCTAGCATTGAGTAGTGTCACCCTCAATTTTTGCTTGCCTGTTCCTGTTACGGTGGTGAATTTGTCATTTGAACCTTGCCTAAAAAAGGCACTACAAGAGCAGCAAGAACCTTAGCCAGTATCCGAGTAACAGAAGGGATAAAACACTGAGAGCTGTCAACCATTTCACCCGGCACCTTCCAAACTACAGTCAGACCAACATGACACTACCCCAAATCAGCTCTAGGGAATTACTCATGCATTTGCAAATATATCATACACTACAGGAATGTAACTGTAGGGGGGAAAGGAGACATCAGTGAAAAATTGTCCACCCACAACCATTTGCACCACAGTCACAGCAACATGCCCGTACCCCGACTGAACTCTACAGTATAATGACTGTTTGAACAAACATATTCTGATTGCCAGTCACAAACTACGCCGACATATACTGCCCCAAGTCACAGTCTACTGGGATCCTGAGATGTTACAGGACATTTTTCAGTCTGCCTGTACAAACATATACACCTGATAGACCACCAGCAACTGTAGCAGCATGAAGAATCAGATAGAAAAGGATATATGACACTAACATCTGCCACTCTGCCTACTCGGCTTAACAAACATTTACACACTACACTGCTACACAATCTTGAAAGTCTAGCAATCGCCAGACATACATAACACTCAACTGTACAGATTTCCACAGAATGTCCAGGGTGTGCGACCATATTTATGGCAACTGCCACATACCACTTCCAAGAGTCTGCTAAGTCACTGCGATAATATCAGGAGTGAAGTCACTATATCCTGATATACCATACCTCTGACCCTCTTAATGCAAGACATCTGGACAAAGCCTGACATACTTGGAGACAGGGGGCTGAAAAGAGGGACATATCTCACATAGTGGTGTTACAGACTTTAACAGTTGCTGGTGTTACAGGGTTTGTTATAACATGACATCCCTGAAGGATATGATGTCTGAAACACAAATAGATGTCAACATTTACTGACTTTACTCCTCACATTATCCTACTGATTTCTCAAAAACAGAAATTGTCTGATGAACAGACCAAACATAACAGGCAAACCTCTGGGCATTCTGCAGACATCTGGACAGTTGAGAGGTATGTCAGAGACATATCACTGTCAGATGTCAAAGTCACACAGAAAATGCATGTCCAGACAAACCCTGTTAATCTAGCAATCTTCTATGTGTATAACACAAATACTTACTTACAATCTGTAGGCAATTCTGTACTTTGCCTTCCATTTTGTTGGGCTGTCTTCAAATGTCTTGTTCTGATAGGTATTTCCTCCTACCTTCTGTGAAGCAGTAGTCCCCACACCTCCATAATGTCCTCCTCACATGCAAGGAAAAGGGGCAAGGCCCACATGAAGGACTTAATTATAGCACTGTGTTGCTATGGCATTGGCTAATGGAAGGACAACATAGCTGCTCTGGATGCAAGTAGTAAATGGGAGACATCAATTGCACAGGCCATCACCTGCTCATGATCATTATCTACCTTTTCATAGCCATGATACAGCTGTATATGTACATGTTTACCAGGTGTGTTTACATGCAACAGTGTGTGAGGGACAGTTGTGGCAGACAGTGTGAACTTGCATACATACCCTTGACACAGCCAGCTATCCTTCATACATGTCACCTAGATGTTCTGTAGGACTGCAGGCTCACACATACAGAGGAGGTTACTTGAGTACTGGCACTAGGTTCCTCACAAGCTTAGCCATTACTTTAACTACAACAGATTCACCTATCACCATCTGTTGCCCCTGCCATTTCTGTCCCATCCACTCAACCACCATGCAGTTGATGAGGGTATGTCTAGTACTGTGTATGACAGGTATGGGGTATGTATTCCTGACACAGGTCAGCCTGTGTTAGTCTAACATGACAATCACCAGCATGTGTGTCTGCTAAGTCATATGCATGTGTGGACTCTCATGCTGGTAGTGCACAAAGAGTCATAGTCCTGTACATGGGTCAGCTGTCGAAGGGCTGAGCACAGCTCCCACCTGCACAGTCTTACAAATGATAGCACTAGATTCATAACACAAACAGCACAGAAGTAATATAGTGTTGCAGTGTTTGCCACTACAATTCAAGTGGGTGACAATTGCAGGGTCTGTTATGATTGCCAGTTGTGGATTCAGAGGCCCTTAACATGGTAGAGCCATCTGACACACACACACACACACACACACACACACACACACACACACACACACACACACACACACACACACACACACACACACACACTGCTGCATGGGGATATGCATTGAAACACACATGCACATGGAGTTGAGACTTCTCAGAGCCGATAACCTACCCATCTATTTATGTATAATACACAATGATACAACCATTGCATGCACCACAGTGACTTGGTGTTAGAAACTGTGTAACTGTGCTTGTACGGTGGATGACATCTGTATGGGGTTGAAACTAGATTGGCAATGGACGAGTTCACTGGGTGGAAGAGGCACACAAAATGGTATAGCCATCACATACAGACAGTAAAGACAGCCACAGAGGCTGTGCATACAGAAACACATGCACAGTCGCTAATAGACATATTAGTAACCCTACGTATCCACTTCTATGTACTATAGTGCTACGTACACTTGAAATGCTCCACATAGATTATATGGCTGGGACATAACACCCAACCTCTTACAACAAGTAATCTTGTGAATGCCTTCATGGATGGAAGGATTCCCCACCAGAAATAGTGACTAGTCTCATCTACTGCTCCTACAGACCTGTACAAGTGATAGAGTGATGACTTTGTAGCAGCATGATGTGTCGATCGGGTATGATGTCTGATGCTGGCATGTGTGTCACTATGGTAACTGTGACATATTTGGCAATGATATCACAGTAATGCTCATTGTTAGGGGACAAAGACCATGTATAGATTGCAAACATGGACATTTCATGTACATCTGTACAGATGACAGGTATGGGCTGTATAGTGTTACATGGTGCATGCGAGGCAGATGCCATTAACAGGCTCTTTAAAGTAATATCATGAGTACAGGGTAAACATGCCTTAAAATGGCATAAACTGCACACACAACACCCACAGGGGATATGCTTCACACACACTACTATAATTGTCATTATTGAGATTAGAACCCCTAGCTTTCTAATTATTTGTACTATAGTATTACACAGTTATTGCACATGGTACAGAGCTTAGAGGGCTGACAAGTGTATACAGGTACATCTACGGTAATTACGCAGTTATCACATATGCCATGGAGCTTGTAGGATTTAATAGTGTCCCAAGGTGCATCTAAGGTGAATTACATCAAGAGCCCTTGTAAAGTATGGCAATGGGAAATGTACTGGGTGGAAAGGGCATCAAAATATATTACCCTACAAACATACACACTTACAAACACCTGCACACACACTTACACACACACACACACACACACACACACACACACACACACACACACACACACACACACACACACACACACACACACACACACACACTTGATTAGAACCCCTACCTATCTAGTTATGTATATTATAGTGTTACACAGTTATCTCATGTGTTACAAAGCTTATAGGGCTGGCAAGTGTCCAAAGGTACTTCTAAGGTGAATGACATCAGCAGGACTGCTAAAGTAGGCCAGTGGAAAGTGTTGTGGGTGGGAAAGTCCTCAAAATATTTCATCCTACAAACATACACACTTAAACACTTGTACACACACACACACACACACACACACACACACACACACACACACACACACACACACACACACACACACATGCATTTGCCAGAACTGAAAATAGAACCCCTGCCTATCTAGTTATTTGTACTATAGTGTTACATAGTTATCGCTCACATTACAGAGCTTATAGGGCTGACAAGTGACCAAAGGTACTTAAGTTGAATGACATCAACAGGACTGCTAAAGTAGGCTACTGGGAAGTGTTGTGGGTGGGAAAGTCCTCAAAATACTTCATCCTACAAACATACACACTTGCAAACACTTGTACACACATGCGCGCACACACACGCACCCACACGCACACACACACACACACACACACACACACACACACACACACACACACACACACACACACACACACACACACACGCACACACACTTGCCGGAACTGAGAATACAACCCCTGCCTATGTTACATAGTTATTACATGTGCCACAGAGCTTATGTGGCTGGGTCTGTCCAAAGGTACCTCTAAGGGAAATTACATCAACAGGACTGCTAAAGTAGAGCACTGGGAGGTGTACTGGGAATGACCTAAAACTGACACATACACTTGCCATGACTGAGATTAGAACCCCTACATATCTAGTTATTTGTACTATAGTGTTACACAGTTATCACACACTCTACAGACCTTATAGGGCTGACAGGTGTCCAATGGTACTTCTAATTGGAATGACATCAGTAGATGCTGTGAAGTAGGGCAATGTGAAGTGTACTGAGTGGGAACAGCCTCTTAATACTTAAACCAACAGACACACACATACACACACACACACACACACACACACACACACACACACACACACACACACACGTGATGTGATTATAATCCCCACCTCAGTACTATTACACAATGGAGCTCACCTTCATGCTGGCATGTGTGACTGGTTACAACTAGTATGCAACTGTCTGCAGCAGGACACCACTCTATGCCATTCAGGGTATCCCTGTGTATGACTCACTCTATGTGTGTGTCTCCCTGTCTCTCTCTCTCTCTCTCTTGATATATATATATATATATATATATATATATATATATATATATATATATATATATATATATATCACTGTCTGTCTCTCTCTTCCCCACATTTATGTGTGTGTATGCTTGATATATTGTTATATGTTGCCCATATATATGTCTGTGTATCACATGCAACAGATGCAGATATATCACATATGGGCCACCTACGGCTAGCTGAGGGTAATCTTGTCTGATAGGTATGTGTAGAGACAGTTAAGGTATACATAGCTGTCTGTATGCAAAGATATATATGCACAATACAGTTATATAGTCTGATGTGGGTTCCCACATGGGCTGTGATTCTCTAAATGTAGGAGCATGCGCAGTATGAACTTCTATAGTAAGAGTGGGACTCCATTCCAGAGATAGTTGTACTCCAGTCTGGGGTTTTGTGTGCTACAGCCATAACTCTCAGAAGTAAACAGGAGGTTGCTCGAGGTACAGGGTTTGGTTTAGCAGACATTTTCTGACATATCTGAAGTCTGACACTGGAATGTATCATGTCATTACCTAGTAACAGACATCCTCAGATCATCACAATGCTTTACCAGAGGAATGCAAGATGTATGATGCACAGACCAATATTATGAGCCCAACTATGGACATTCTTGCCCAAAAAGGTCAGTTAAGAGGTGTGGTTACAGCCAGTTGACTGATGAAGCTGTGTAAACAGTCCAGCAACTTGGTGATATACTGGCTGGAGATCTCCTGCTTGTATGGTATTCTTCGTACCTGAAAAGTCATTCCCTGGTGTGGCTAAACCTCTCAACTGTACAGTTTTTGGCAGATTGCCCAGGTGTTTGTCTAGAAGTTTTGTCCAGTCTACATAAACATGGCAAGTTAGTTGCAAATAATTAAAGACTGACATTACAAAATAATGAAAGACATTAGTGTTTCAGACTTCATAACCTTCAGACAATTCCTGCTAATGCAAAACCTGTTATTCTACCAACTTTCTCAGTTTGTAAGAGGAATATTTACAACACTGCCTATCATTGGGCCTTTGTCCCACTTTTTTATGACCTTGTCCAGACATCTTGCTGTCAGAGGTTGAGAAGTATGGATGGGGGTACAGAGTGCATTCTATTGTGCAGAAATGTCCATTATATGTGTAGTATATTCCAGATTGCACTGTGTGACTTCCAGATATGTCAGTGGCAGAGCAGTACAGAGTACTGTGGTGAACCACTGGCAGACAGTTATGTATAGGTTGATATCACATTAGTAGGATATTTGCCCTGAAACCCTTATAACCCACGCAGATGGGAGTGCAGCCCATGTTAAGACATGTCAGCACACAGAGTCCCTGTCCAGCAGGGACACAGGTGGAATCACAGGAATGTATTTTGTGTTTCCCATGCACTTATACAGGGAGCACATCACTAGGGGTATTGAGGCACTTGACTTGATGTGGACAGGGAGTGTATTCCACAAATGTGTGAGTGTGTGGGACACATATCTGTCACACCAGCAAGCCATACAGATATCACAGACCAGGTTGATGCTGCACCTACATGTTTATTGAGTGGGACTTGACTTCTAGATGTGCAACAGTCCCATCAAGGCAGGGTCTGGATTGCATTGTATGCCAGACAGGGGTCACCTCAGCAGATTCTGTATGGAACGGTGTAGAGGGACAGTGCTGTTAGCCTATCTGTGTTGGGCAGGTGTTTGGGGTTTGGGGGTAAGGCCTTAGTGTTTGCAAGACCCTGGTGTGTGGAGTTTGCATGGTCTGTGCTGTGTATGTTTGTGGAGTTCTCATGTATTTTTGCCTCTGAGATGTCCTTTGCCTGGGTTTTTGTTTTGTTGCAGACCTCCACTGACATGGGTGTGTTGTGTATTTGCAGGTGATGTTTACTGACTCCATACACCACATGGCACCAATGTTACTGCACAATTTGCTCTGGTGTGCACATTCTCCATTTGTCTGGCCAGTAGTTCCCCTTCCCCTTATGCGTGTCTCTTTGTCCTTCTATAGTCCAGATGCAGGCTTTGCCCACAGTGGCTGCTGTTATGTATTTGTAATTCTGATGTGAGGAGAGGGGTAAATGCCACAACATCACACACAAGGTTGTGGACTTCACAGCTCTGAGTGTACCTATTTAGTAGGTTGTCCTTCATTGCACCACTACATTTGCTGTGGTCCTCAGATGGTTTGTGTTGCTATATGTTATTATGAGGCTACATGTTGGCCTAGCTGTCAAACCATCACAGACTGACATCTGGACAGGCCCATATATGACAGTTAGACAAAGACACACACATGGGGACAGAGTGTTAATACTATTCTGCCACACATATACAGTTGGGAGACCAGTTTGGTATTTGCTTGCTTTCTCTTATGGGTATGACATCTGCTTCCCCACTGTCTGCCATTGATGTTTTGACAAAACCTTTTCTTGTTTTGCAAATAGTTGGCAGGCATATGCAATGTTAGGACAAGCAGAACAGATATACGAGGCATACTTCTGCTCCTTCTGTGACAACCTGTCATTCCAAGGGTATGGATGTTGGCCAGTGACATGTCACTGCTGACACAGTAAGTTGGCAGCCTTTTATGACCTGGCAGTACAGTGACCTTCAGCTACCTGCTGTCCTACTAGGCACCATACCTCCTGACTATTTAGAGTCAGACATCTGGACAAAGCCATAAGTAATTTGGGGACAAAGGCCTATATATAGGAACCATTGTTAACTATTGGCCTTACCTTACAAACCTAGAAAGGTGATACAATAACAGGTTTTGCATTAGCATGTATTTTCCTAAAGGGTATAAAGTCTGAAATTACAATATGTCATTATTTTCTGACTTTAGTCTTTTGTGATTTGCCAGTGATTTGCCAGACAACCACAATTTCATGATAAAGAGACCATGAATATAATGCAAACTTCTAGGCAGTCTGTAAAATGTCTGTACAGTTGAGGGGTATGCTAGGCACTATGTAGGTTACTCTGAGATGTGTACTGTCCATATGTGTGACCCCCCTGTCCCTGACCTGTCCAGCTTTCCTGCAGTAACAGATATTGATGTCTGGACAGTGTGTACAACTCCTACTGTAGCTGTATTTGATATGCCTTGTTGGCACTGCAGTTCTTGGAACATGGACCCTGTCAACTACAGTACTGTACCTAGGCCACTAAGACACTACAGCCAGGAGTAAGTGCAGGCCACATACTGACAGTATTGACCACACATATACATAGCTCATTGACCCCTGCATATTGTGGACATGCAACAAGTTATCAAGTTGATTGGGACAGCCCTTGGAATGTGTCCTCTGCTGCTTATACCCTAAAAACATCATTGTTACTGCATTTCTATGGGAACATGGTTGTGTGTGTGCGGCAGCACACCTGTCAACTGTCCACATTTGCACAGACTGTGCTGATGTTCCCTTTACATTTTGGTTCCATTTAGCATAGTATTGTGCCTGTCTTGAAGACTACAGGCATATCACTAAAGACTACAGGTTAGATATTAATGGCAGACATTTGGATTTTAGACTTCTTACCTTCAGAGCCTTACTGCAACTGCAAGACCTGCTGTGATATCACTGTGTTAAATCTTTATGAGCATATTTCAACATTGTCCCCATTTGTGGGCCTTTGCCAGACATTTCTTTATGGTTTTCTACAGTTGACTTGCTGGGTAAGGCTGAGGGGTGAGTATGAGACCCTCACACTGACATCCATGTATGTGACCTGTGACCCCCCCCCCATCTGTTAGCGCCCCACATATACTGCAGTGAGATTTGTCATCTAGCGGACTACTGCATTCTCTGGGGAAGCCAGTATTTGGCAGACATTTCCTGTTGTTCCACATAGCTTTCAGTTGTCTGCTGCTATCCTGGTAGGCCACCCCATTCCCTTGCCTGCATGCAGCGATACCGTAGTTATGCTACCACAACATATTACTCCATTAATTGATTGTTAAGAAGACTGACTTTCCTTGTGCCTGCGGCAGTTGTGAGAATGGTGCTTGAGGGCTGGCTCTGTCAGATACATGCAGTGCACAGCCTATACATGGTAAGGTACAGATAGTGTGATGTGTGTGGCATCCATTTTACTGTGTGTATGAGTCAGAGAGAGGTGTCAGTCCCTGGGTCCCTACAGTGTCAGTGTGTGTGCTATGCGTTGCCTCTTTGCCAAGGGCTGGGCAAACTGGGCATGCCTCCATCTGCCTACAGGAGCAGGCTCAGGGGATTCCTCCTCAAAGTCCCCCTGTGCCTGTGAGGGCCTTGCCAATGGTGGGGGTGCTGTTTAGCCCTTCCCTGTGATGTTCCTGCCGCAGCTGTTTCCATGGAATCATATTGTGTAGCATGGCACATACTATGAACATATGTGCACATGTGGCTGGAGAGTACTGCAGGGCTCACCAGATATGTCAAGGCAGTAGAATCATGACTTGCACATCCCAAACACTCACTTTATAATGTTCCTGGTTTGTGCGTGTGCCTCATTATAGCATTTTTCTTTGTGTGTGTGTGTGTGTGTGTGTGTGTGTGTGTGTGTGTGTGAATTTCTGATGGGTGTCATCATTCCTGGCTCCAGTGCATAGCCAGCATCCCCCACCAGATGGCCATAGGGGATGTCCTCCCTGGCAAATGCCTGGTACAGCTGTGTGGCATGCCAGATGTGGGAATCATGATAACTACCAGGGCTGCCATTACACAAATTCATCATAATGCCCTGGGCATTGCACATGACCTGGCAGTTGATGGAGCGATAGCCCTTGCGGTTGACATAGACTCTAGTCTCTTCACCGGGTGGTGCCTTGATTTGGATGTGTGTGCAGTCTATGGCACCCAATACCTCTGGGTAGTCTGCTACATGGTGGAAGAGATGCATATTGCTGGTTCTCTCCTCATAGGCACTGGGGAAATATATGTGCTCACCAGCATGTGTTCGCATGGCACCCAGACTGATGGAGTACCCTGGATGCAGATGCCTGTGAGACCCCCCATGATGTCACCAGTAGGTCTTTAGAAGGTACCTGTAGCTAGTATTCTTAAGGCTACACATACCTTGGTTTTAACTAGGATGGGTTCCCCTCTGTTGGCATTGGGTCTGAGGTGAGGCCGGCACAGCTCACAGAGTTGCTGAAGTAAGTCCCTGTCCATCCTGTAGTGCTGTAGTATCTCCAGATCATGTAGCCCCTGGTAGGTTATCATGGGTCTGAACACTCTTCTCCTCCTCCTCAGTCTGGGACGGTTGTCAGCATTATCCTCTTCACTGCCCTCAGCCTCTAGCACATACTGATGTATCAAAGTGACAACAGCCCGTAACATTTTGTCAGTTAAAATTCCCCCATGTGTGTATACCAATGGTGCAGAATGGGAAAAACAGACTGAAAGGTGTTTGCATAGTTTATACTAGTGTGTTGTAGATGCTGTCTGTGTGATTGGCTGACTATGATACTTTCCACCTGCCAGCTATATTATTTGTACTTGAATGCCTTTATTCTGTTATTTCATGTTTTTTTTCTTCCCATTTCTGCCCCTTCTAAGCTCTGTGGCGAGCCGTGCAAACCCGCTGCTCACATGTAAACACTTCTGCGGGTTCATGTTGTTTTTTTTTATTTTTATTATTTCAGTTATGTTTAAGCCCTGTAGCACACTGCACAAACCCTGCAGCTAGAGTAAACAGTTTTGAGCAGACAGGACCCTCCCAGGGACGTGAACACTCTCAGCATTTCTTAAAGTATCTCAGACACACACCCTTGTTTAGCTGTGCTTAGCTAAGCACAAATAGAGGCAACGGAGCTCCAATGTGCCTAGACCAAACATGACACACCCCCTTTTCACGTCAGCTGCTTCTCCTGCTTACACTGCAGCATTATAGCTCCTACACAGTTAGGTGCAGGCGGACATGGTCTCCCATTTTGCTATTCAATAAATTTAGCTCATTTGCATATCCCACTGTCTTAGTCCCTTGTTACACCACTACACCAGAGCCTATCTCCATAGCTACCAGTGTTACCTGTTATTGTTTTGGTTCTGCATGCTACCCACTATAATGGCAAAATTAATATTTTCCATAAAATTGTCTTTTTACATTTATTTTCTGCACAATCTCATTTGCATGCCACTGCACTATGCTTAAATGGCCGAACTTGGCCTAAAAAAATAAAGTTTGATTTTCATAATTTTCAACAAACCAAAAACGTCACTGGGAACTGCTGCTGCGCAAATACTGTAGGTGTACTTTTTATTAAGTAAGAGTAGTGGTAATGTGTTTTTAATGATGATTTGTTAGTTTCAGCTAACAATTAAAATAGGGTGGGGTTTTTTACTGAAGAATGATTGGTGTATGTTTATTTTAAGATGTGAAGATTGTGAGAAGCACTTTGTCTGAAGAAGGGCTTAGCCCGAAAGCGCTCACTTTGATTTTGATACTTCTTGGTTTGTTTGGTGTTGTAATAAACATTTTACAGTATTTGCACAGCAGCAGTTCCCAGTGACGTTTTTGGTTTGCTGATTTGTTTCTTTGCTGAACTGGGATTTGGCTAAGCACTAGCTTTATTCTTTTTGGATTTTCATAATTTTGCAACTGTTTTCCATGCCAATGGGAATATTCTTTGGTCACTGGCATGCCTAATAGTCATAATACATGCTTTACTTTGAGCTGTCATGCCCCCATTTTGATTTTTGTAGAAATGTACACGGTTAGTAACTGAATAGATTTCTGCAATGGACACTGCTCTGACACAGATGCCTGCCTGCTTACTGAATCAAACAAACCACAAAAGAAAACTAAAACTGGTAAAAACAGGCACAGCAGGAAACCATAAAAGCCGGCAAAAAATAAATACTGTCACACCAATATGGAATAAAATAAAGAAAAAACCTTTAATGTGAGTGCTTTCAGCAAGCACATTAACTTGCCTTCTTCAGACAAACAGTTATAAAACAGTTTTGGTTCTCCTTATATACTATTCAGCTGAGTAAATTGAAGAGTCAGCCTACTTAACAAGCAGGAAAATTTTAAAGTAGCCTCGCCACACAACATAAAATAAACCATAAGTTGCTATATAAATCTTATTCTCATAAAGGAATATGTCAGACACCAATAAATATTATAAACACATAACAATATTTCAACAAAATAACCAAGTTATTAACTAAAAACTATGAACTTAAACAATGTATAAATATATATATATATATATATATATATATATATATATATATATATATATATATATGAGTATATAAATATGGTAAGTGAAACCATAAATAAAAATTAACATAAACAGTAAATCCAAAAATCTATCTAAATGAACCAGAAATGTATATGTATGTGCAAACCCTTTAATGTCATTGTTTAAGGGCCAAATATCTCAACATACATTTGATAGAAAGGCTCTCATTCAAATCCGGAAAGACTTGTGCTCTAGTCTTAATCTGCCATATAAGCTCATCAATTTCCAAAAGGACTTGCCATGGTCCTCCCCTAATATCAATGCTCCTATGTTGTAAAACTGCAAATTTGAAAGCATGATCAGGATATTCTAAAATGTGTTTGGCCAGTGCATTGTTAGAGTCATCCCTACTTATAGCATAACAATGTTCATAAATAGGTTGTTTTAGTTTCCTTTCCGTTTTGCCAATGTAGAATGCATCACATGAAGTGCACAAAGACTCATATATAACACCTTTAGACTCACAATTATATCTATAATTCATTTTGTACATCTTGTTATTGATGAAAATTTGCTTGGTCACAAAAATATGTTTACAGTATGAACATGAGCCACATTTAAACATTCCTTCTTACTGAATCAATAATTCACCTCATTTGCATGGTTTTCACCAGCAAATGAGGTAATTAGCATTATTCAGTGGTTTCCATGTCAGAATAGTGCTGGCAGGCTCATGCACGTTCGCAGCCTTGTTTACTGGATCGCTCGGCGGTCATGTTCTGTGCAGAAGCTGCTACACTATTCTGACACGGAGATTTTGCTTTATTGAATCCCAGCCATTGACTATTTTCTAACTTATTGAATTATGATGTTAAAGAAAATGCTGAAATTTGTTGAGGCAGAGGGCTTCAGTTAGACATATATTTTGGAAGATCTAAGTGATGAAATAAGCATAAGTATCATATAACAAGTGGTGTGAAATTGAAAACAACGTTAAACCGATTGTAATGCATATTTCTAAGACCTAACACAGTAATATCTAAGTTGTGACTTTTTTGAGAAATAAAATTTATTAAACCCCTGCTGTTTTCAATGTGTGGTGGCATATTTTATATCCACCTCAGTTACCACTAACTCATGTAGATGGTACCTCAGTTTAATGTCGCATCTGAAGGATGGCACACTTAGGAATGAAGCACCCCCCTAACACACACACGTTCTCCATTGTACTGGCAGGTTTGGAAAATGAGTCTAAACACTTTATGAGGGAATAGAACCCAGAGCCTTCTGATCTTCCAGCACCAAAGGCAAGTGTACTATTTACTATGCCACTGGCAATGTCACTGACACAGATGGAGGCACTGACAATGACAGGAATCACTGAATGAGAATGTATGTATACCATAAACATTTAGATTTTGCATGTGAGTGTGAAAAACATATTATAGTTTACAGGGTCTGTCCTCCTGTACAAAGGAAAGTGATAGAGTAGAACCTGTGGTAACTATATAGCTTGTAACACTGGGTACTGCTAAGATGCACTGATCAATAGTTAAAATAATCAATAACATGATAATAAATTATACTGACCCTGCATCTGGGAGTGATACTCCAGTCTCCTCTGGAACAGGACTGTTGTTGTGTCTTTCGGCTTTTCCAGGTTAGGGGTCGCCACAGCAGAACTCCAGTCTGCTAATGATTGGGAACAGGACTGTATTCTCTGATATTTCCTTCCAAGATGAAAATCAAGAGTAACAAATATACCATACATTAATTAAATATCCAACAAGGGCCCACTTAAAAATAAAGTAAAAAAAATAGAGCTATGATCAGCCTTGCATAATTACTATGTATTTCAGGGGGCCCATAGGCTCATAGGTTCATAGGTAGATACGAGGCTATCTGCCTTGGGGCATTTATAAGCCTAGCCAGAGTGTATTTGGCTTCCGCCTCCCTATTAGATTAGCCTACTGTACCTCTCTAAAGTAGGTCACAGAAGGTACCCTTTTAAGATTAGTTTACTGTGCCTCTGTCTAGCAGGGACACAGGAGAGATCCCAGGGGTGAATTTGCAATTTCCCATCCATGCGTCCAAATTTCGCTTGAAGAGGGTCAGTGAGGGGCTATGTCTAACATGAATTGGGTTTCTATTCCAGAGTGAGGGGAGCCTCTGGGAAAGGAATCTGTCCCTCCAGCATGTCCTATTTATTTTTGTGCTGAGGTTTAGGTCCCTGGAGCGTGTAGCTCTAAGGGACTTGGATTTTTTGAGGTGGCGCATGTCCATTAATTCTGGGTTTGACATGGCTTTGTATGTCAGGCATAGATCGCCTCTGAGTAGGTAGTAAGCAACTGAGTAGAGCTGGAGTTTCTTTAGTCGAGCTGCATAGGACATCTGTTTGTAGCCCATGATCCTCTTGGTGAGGTACTTTTGGGGTCTCTCCAGTTGCTGCAGGTGTCGGATAAGGTACATTCCAAAAGGGGCATTGTATTCAATTGTGGGCCTGATGAGTGATGAGTAGAGGGGCACAATGACCTTTCTTGATCTAGATGCGAACCCTTTCGTGATAAGGTGGGCTATATAGAAGGTCTTTCTAACCACTTTGGCAACGTGATTATCAAAGGACCTCATCTTCCTATTGGCTTAGAAAGTGAAGAGGGTACTTCTACAGGTCATTGAAGTGGTGCTGGCACTCAGAACTGTCAGTAGCAGCAGTCACTAACCTGGCATCCACTTTATACTGTGGGCCCTCAAAAGAATCTTTAATCAGGCACTCTTGATGGTCCCTGTATAGCAAATGCAGTAAGATCTTACTCTCTTTAGGTCAGTACCTGGCAGACCTTCCACTATCACTTACACTGGAAGCCGTGGTGATTCACCAGATCATAATCCAGTGAACTATGGTATCTGTCTCACTGTCATGTATGATTCTGTTATCAACATGTGATGGGCATCTTTGAGCAGCTATGTAGAGAGACCAAATTGCACAGTGTGAAAGTACATAACATGACATGACATAATGATATTGATGATGATGATGATGATGATGATGACGTTAGGGCATAAGCAATGACACAAGATGATTGTACAAGCACTGCAGTATTTACATTTGTTAATAGTGCTGCTCTTTAGTGCCTCTACAGTTCATAATGTTACAATAGATTTCCCCGTGTCTGCACCAGGGTCATTGACCTGACCGTGTATACTTACACATAGCCGGCCTTAGGCATAGGCCAACTAGGCAGCCGCCTAGGGCGCCGCTCTAGCAAGGGCACTTTTTCAGTATTTATTTGGTATAAGTAGACCAGGATTGGGGCACCAGGTGGTGTGGTGGTGGTGGTGGTGGGGCACTGTAGAGCCCTTTTGCCTAGGGCACCAGACTTGGTAGGTATTTATCTGAGTTCACAGAAGTGATCGAGCCTCTTAGCATGACACATGTGAATTGCACAATTAGATAAATATATGATTCAGGAACAGCCATTCAAATGAGGGTCATTACCATTAGGATCATGCCAAGAGCCTCAAAACTGTACAATAAGTGTAGCTGTCATCACTGCTACTGAAGAGTGCAGTATAGCAGACCACTGAGTTGTTAATTTGAAACTGTACAGTAATTACTACAAGCAAAACATACTTAAAACGTGTCATTCAAAAAGGGTTATCTCAACTCATGTTTGTTCTACATGTTCTTCTATATTCCTGTATGCTAAATTGCCTTGTAACACCTATTTTTTTTTTTTTTGTCTGTCAAGCTATTTGTAACTCTAATGTTCTGTAACTGAAGTTTTAATTTTCTTTTTCTTTATCTGTTTTATGTGGAGCTTTTCTCCCCGGGCCTCTACTGAAAATGGACATATATCCAGTTAGACTAACCCCGTTCAACAAATGTAAAATAAAATAAATAAATAAAAAAGAGATTAGCAAATGGGAAATAACACTTGTTTCCTTCTTGCTGTACTGTTACCTCTTTATTTGTGTGTATTTTGAGGATATGCATTACAATTCAGTAGTGTAGGTGTGGAAAGATAATGGGTGTTAATGCCAAGAACAGCGAAACAGTCTGTAGGACTGTATATAGGAGTAGAGTTATATTGTGTGGCAGGAAAAGTGAACGGGTTGTGTTATGTCAGGTTCAGTAAACACAGTTCTAAGGTATGCTTCCTTACCTACCTTGCAGTTAACATAGTTCAAGCTGTAAGCTGAAAACTGTTTGTATCCCACTCAGTGTTGATAAGTAAGTTTTGGAAGGTATTCTGCTTGCAGATAATTGAACTCATATCTAGTGAATGCATGTTGTGGTAGCCAGTATGGGACAGTTACGGCTGTTAAGTGCATCAAAAACTGGGTGAGACTATAAGTACTTCACATCTGGATGCTGAAATTAATAATACAATATCTGTGAGTGTAGTACTGTGTGCTGTGTTTTTTGGGGATGGGGGCCAAACCAGCCGAGTCCAAAGACACACATAGAGTGACCTTGTTGTCAACATCCCTTCTTGGCCGTACTGTTTGACTAGTGCATTCAGATACAGTTACCCCCTCCTGTGGACTGCAGATGGGGGAAAGTGTCTGTAGCAGCAGTATAACAGTGGGGTGGGAAACATACAGTACCATGGAGTCATTTCACTTCTAGCCTGTGGATCCACTGGGTATCTCAACAAACACACCTGTCTTGTCTCCATCAGTAATCACTGTAGGGAATGTTTAACCAATGGCTTTTCTGGCACTTTTGATCATCTTCTTCCTATATCTCTACCAGGTAGCTGTATGTCTTGCCTGTAATACTTCTTTAGGTATGAGGAGCCCACATAGGGGATGTCTGAGGACAGTAGTAGATGACTGTTTTCACATCTTGCAAGATGTCGTCTTGTGAGGGTATAGCTGCCAGTGGGCTATATACACATAATGTCCTTCATCTTGTACTAGGTGAATCTGCAGTGTGCCCAGAAATTTTTTCCCTTT
>NC_056727.1:214791002-214816002 GCF_019279795.1 Protopterus annectens
AACTCTTACTACACTCCTGTAATACTTAATAAATTTAACCCCAACTCATCCCCCTCTTGTACTTGTTGTCCTTATCAGAGAGCGGATCTATTACACATTATGTGGTATTGCAGCCACTCTCACAAACTCTGGTGCTCTCTAAAAGTCCGTCTGCAAAAATGGGTTATTACACCTCCACACTTTCGTGGGAAACAGCCATTCTTCATATTCCTACCTCCAAATTGTCTAAATTACAACTCCACATTTTAATTATTCTTTGTTCACTTATTAAACTATACATCACTAATAACTGGTTGGATCGCACCAGACTTTGTTGGAAAGGTTTCAAAGAGATGGCTTACAAACACATTTCAGCTCATAAATTCATTATAAAGGGTCCCAAAAAGAGAGCCTATTTTAGTAAATTATGGAAACATCTTATAGATTTAATCCTTAGTGAATAACTCCCTATCCATGCATTTAGTGCAATATGTATCCTTACTCCTGTTAATTAATGGAGATCCACTGTCAACTCAATCAATGTTATTTTTCCTACTTCCTGTAATACTCCTGTAGAGGTTTGGTAGCATATTATTTTGTAAATATTGTATATAAATGTTTTTGGCTAGATTGATTACAATGCTTTCCTTGTGTTTTTCTTTTTCTTCTTTTATATTCCACTGTTAAACTGTTTTGATACTCACAATATTCTGTAACAATTCAACGTTTTTTTTTAATGTTCTTAATTGCAATGTTTTCCATTTTTCTGTATGCATTGTTTCATATTATGGAAAATAAAAGAATTATTTGATAAAAAAATAAAAAAAAAATGCGCACATAACATATAGTGATTTTATATACAGACAGCATATGCTAAACACAAACGAACACACACACACACACACACACACACACACACACACACACGCACACACATTGCACATATATGTATATATAAATGTACACATAACATAGTGATTTTATATACCGACTGCATATGCTGAACACACACACACACACACACACACACACACACACACACACACACACACACACACACACACACACACACACACACACACACACACACACACACACACACACACACACACACACACACACACACACGTGCGCGTGCGCATACACACACATAAAACAAGCACACACTCAGTGCACATATCCTATAATATGTATATACAAATGTACACATAACATATATTGATTTTAGATACTGACAGCAAGTGCAAAATACACACAGACACATATACTGCAAACATTACCTCTTGCAGTATTTGAAGCACACGTTATAGCTTTTTCACCTTGTAATCTAATTTCCAATTCACATCTTCTGTCTTCATTAGAATTAGATTTTGTAGTAAATATTTCTTACAAGAGAACAAAGTAAATGAAAAACAAGCCAATAGTAACAGAAATATTAGATTACATTTATACATCTATCTCTATCTCTGTTTGTATGTGTATATTTATATATATATATATATATACTTATGTGTGTGTGTATATATATATATATATATATATATGTATATACATATGTATATATATATAAATATATATATATATATATATATATATATATATACACATATATATATGTATGTATATATATATATTTATATGTATGTATATATATATATATATATATATATATATATATATATATATATATATATATATGTGTGTGTGTGATCACTATGAAATACCGAATGTCCAAAATCCCGACGCTGAAAACAATGAGACCAGATGACCGAAACCCCACATTACCGAAAGACCAGAAGAGCGAAATGCAAAATCCCGATGTTAAGGGATTTTGCATTAGTGCGTCTGGTGTTGCGGTTCAGGTAAATATATCGTGTGTAAGTGTGCTTGTGAGGGGTGTAAGTGTGTGTTGTGACTGTGGTGTGTGTGTGAGGGACTGTAATGTGTGGGTGTGAGTTTGCCTTGTGTGTCTGTTTGTGCAATCTCGGAGTTAGAATAATAAAGTCGGGGGTGTGAGGGGCATAGCCACCCACATGGGGGGTGCATGGGGGCTTGCCCCCCTGCCTATGTCTAGTGTAGGATGCATTGTTTGGTTGTGGGGGGAAGGTGTGCGTATGTGTATGTGTGTGCTGTTTGGTTGTGTAACTTTCGTGATTTTGAATTTCGCGGTTTTAAATATTCGGTATTGTGGGGTTTCGGGCATGTGGTCTCTGTGTTTTAAGTGTCGTGATTTTGGGCGTTCGGTATTTAGTAGTGATTCTATATATATATATATATATATATATATATATATATATATATATATATATATATATATATATATATAAATTGTAAATAATGCATGATACATTTAAGTGGGTGAAGATTAACTCCCAGAACCACAACAGTAGTCCTAAAATCAGTCAGTATAGTCAACACCTCATGGAGGATTAAATGTCCAGCTTTAACCATCTAAATGGGTCCCTGAAGAATGTCTTAAACTATGTAAGAAGTCAATGCACAGGATACAATAAACTCCACGTAAGCTTCATATGAAGCCTGCATGGAGTTTACATGTTTGCATGGTGAGCAGGGACGGTGATTACATATTCATGCCACACACTGCGTTTAAACATAAACAAGTGCAATTTCATGACTGGAAACAGTGCTGCTGGCCAGGAAACCATGTAAAATAACATGAATAGCAAACCTGTTTACAGTAGAGCAATCTAGGTTAGTGGGATTGCACGAAATGCCAAAATAATTACCAGGCTTTATTACATAATAATGTGCATGGTCCAAAGGCAGTACAGGACAGTGTATACAGTGCAAAGTATTGTGAAATTCCATTTCTGACATTTTGTACAAAAGTTATGTAAATGATCTGTAAGGGTACATGGATTGTCATTTAAAATAAACAGTCAGGGAAGTGTGTGTATTGAATAGGGACACACAGATGAATTATAGGACTAAACACAGGGAAAGAGGACAAGTGAAACATTGTGATGTACAGCAGATGAGGACATGTAAATGGAAGACAGTTGTAAGAGGAACACAAATCACATATCAACATGACATAACTCTCAACCTCTTAGATTAAGAAATCGTGACAAAGCCATAAATAAAAGTGGGACAAAGGCCCAATGGTAGGGACAATTTTTAAATATTGCTCTTACAAACTCAGAATGTTGATAGCATAACAGGTTTTGCATTAGCATGGATTTTTTGAAGGGTATAAAGTCTGAAACTCAAAGGTTTATCATTATTTTCTATCTTCATTGCTTAATGATTTGCTACTAATTTGCCAAAAAAACACATTTTATGAAAAACGGACCAAAAATATCAGGCAAAAATCTGGGCATTCTGCCAAAATCTATACAGTTGTGAGGTATGCAACATGGTACAGTATGGACTTCACAGTGAAAATGTTTATTATGTGATTGTCAGACAAAATGACATAACAATGTCTTTGTGAGATAAGCATCCTGACATAAAGAATGGACAGGACATCTATCAGGGATGCTATATGCATCTAACAGATGTAAACGACAACTCACACATGCAGATAGTTGGGATAGTACTAGTGTCCATATAGAAAAGGTCCATGATTTCTTACCAAGAAAATACAGGCCCTACAAACCATGCCATGATGTATGTGGACAGACTGAAAGCCCTGTCAATGTAATCTGTATTGTATAAGTCCAAAAACAAATACACCTCATAGCCAAGGTCCTCCAACCACAGAGACACAGTTTATTTCCACAATAAATAACAAAAGGTTAAGTGCTTTCGTCAGTTGACTTCATCATACATGGGAATCTGAAGCTAAAGACAAACTTTGTTTATGGAAAAATAAATATTTCAAAGTTGGTGAAAAAGAGGAGCCCTTCTTGGTTGATACTGACAAGAGAAGGACACAGGGTATAATGGAGGGTATATTTAATGAGAGAGGAGTATGTCAATGACATGCATGATGGTCTAAGGGCAGTTCATAAGTATTATATTAGAATGTTTCAAAAGGTGAAAGATGGATTTAAGGATTTTGATTTACAGAGTTTACATATATGTGTAAATGCCCTATATGGGCCTCTTCTGAGTCAGAATTGTTTTGAAGTCTATCATGTATTCAGCCAGGGGAGGATGAGATTATTTTTTATAACACATTAGAAAAATGGCAAGAAAAGATATTATTAAATGCAATTAATAACTGGGTGGAAAGTAGAACTGATAAAAGTTTGTATAGAGATTACCATGGTTACTTTACTACAATTATTGGGAAAACATAGAAAATTGGAATTGAATTTCCATCCTGAATTATGATTATAAGCTATTTGCTTACATGTTACAGAAAACGTTAAAAATGTTATTAGATATGGAATTAAATGAAGATGTTCAAAACTGAGGAAATTATTTGGAGTATTTTGAAATGTTGTGGATGGTTAATAAGTTCATCTTTGTGACAGGAAGGAAAGTTCATATGGTGAATGATCATCAACATGAGTCTTGTTGTGTTGTGTCTTTCGGATTTTCCCGGTTAGGGGTCGCCACAGCGGAACTCCGGTCCGCTAATGTTACTGTTTCTCATAAACTACCGTTTATGTTATGATGTTTATTGGTGGCTTTAAAGAATTCTATGAAAATACTATTTGCATTCTAGTGATTAAATGTAACTATGAAAGCCATCTTCCTACACACAGGGGTGCATGACAAGGGTGCCCTCTAAGTGCCATATTTTTTGGTTTATGCATGTCATGAGTAGTAGCTCTTGCAGAAATTAATAGAATTAAAGTACTTCCTTCCTTTCATTCTGGTGCATACCATCTAATGTCTTGTGCAGATGCTGTATCAGATATTGATCAATTTGATTTTCTAATGAAATCAGTTCAAAGAGCAATAGAGATATTTCCTTTGTTTGTAATATGCAAAAAAGTGCAAGTTTTGGGTATGAAAGGCATCTATTAGGAATGCCATTGTCTTAACTTAAATTTAGCATATTTGGAATTGAATATGGTGGCATACACTATACGAGATAAAAATGAGAAAACTGTATGAGGAGAGTGCAGGATATACTGAATGTATGGAGGAAATAAAAAAATGGCATATGAAATGAAAGTACATTTATTGAAAAACACGTATATATATATATATATATATATATATATATATATATATTTATTTATATGGATTTATTTAAGTTTGTCAAATAGCACTAATATTGACATGCATAATGTCAACACTAAATCATTGACATAATCCATGTCAATAAACTACTACACATGTGCAAGGAATGAATCTCGGCACATGCAAGAATGGAAAAGCAAAACAAAAAAAGAAAGAAAATGGAGAGCAAGACCCGCTACAGATCCACACCTACTGCTACTTATATATACTAACTCCAAGATCATACAATTCTTGGGAAAAGGGCAAATTCACCAACCGAAGAATCGTCCGATCCATAAGAGCAAAATATCTGGAGAAAGCCATAAATAATGGGAGGACAAAGCCTAAAACATAGCCACAATTCTAAACATTGCCCTTACAAACTAAAGGAACAGACCAAAAATAAAAGGCAAATTTCCTGACATTCTGCAAAAATCTGGACACGTCAGAGGTAAGGCCATAAGTAGATGTAGAGTGAGGGCAGACCTGTAGAGTATTGACCACTACTGTTGTGAAAAATAGAAGCCTATGCAGTTGTTAATGGACTTTTTTATCTCTACCCACCCCACATCTGCATCAGTAATTATTATTCATATACTACAGGTATGTTTTTCTCAAAATCTAATGTTGGGACTTGTGTTCTATTATTGTTCATATATTTAATTGTTTGCATATTAACATACCTTGTTCAGATATCATTGTTGGTGGCCTGTTGCCGTCAATGTAACTAGCATGCTGTTACAATGCTTACTGTTGTTCCATTTATGCATGTGTTCTGTTTGCTATGCAATTGTTTCATATCTGTTGGTTTGGGTTAACTGGAACACCCATGCATGCTGTTATAACTAATTTTGAAATGTTTTGTTCATGACTAACCAATATATTTGGGATAACCTCAACACTATAGCATGTTCGGAAAGGTAGATCCTGATGGATCCACCTGTCCCACCTCATCTGGCCGTGGCACTGGGTCCCAGCACGTCTAGGACTCAACCTGGAACTTCCTCATCTGCTGGTCCTGTACCATCTTTGGGTAGAACCACCTCAGGGGACAGGGCCCCCCCCCCCCAGGAGCAGACGTGGAGAAAAGCCTGTCACCCGCTGCAAGCTCCGGGGTATGGTACGCAGTGTCATCCACTCCAAGTTGGATGGATGGCTGCACCAGATGGAGGGCCGCCTGGTGCACCTGGAGGGGTAGGCTGCCCCTGTTGTCCAGCCCCCAGCACAGCCACCTTCAAGGCCATGAAGGTGCAGTGGTGACTGCCCATGGGTGGAAACCTCAGTCCCACTGTATCTATTTGGGGGCTCATGGGCCTCTAATTCCCAACCACCCTCCCTGTCCAAGGTTTTTACCCCCCCATGTGTTATATACTGCCCCGTCTGCTGTCTTATGTGTTTTGTCTGTCTCCATATACAACCTATCCCACCCAACCTACCTCCCCAAACATACCTACAGCCCTTCCCCGACATCCCATTCTCACCTTTATAAAAAAAAAAAAGGGACATCTGTCCCACAAAAAAATCATTGCCCCATACATAGCTCTACATTTTTCCCTTATGTCTAGTGACATAAATCAATCAACACTCAAATTACTCTACAAATATATGTTGCTAACAACCCTCCCTGTGAGGTGTGAGGCTGTAAATTCCAAATTTTCTACATCAGTCACAGCTGTTGCTGCAGTAGAAATGTAGAGCTATGGTCTTTTTGTACACCCATCCTGCACATCCCTAGCTAGTTTTCCTAATGTTTTACCATCTGCTTGGCCCCATTTCACCACTTTCCTATCGCCCTTTTTTCTTTTCTTTAATTAAAATTAGCGCAGGTGTAAGGGCAGTAAGTGCTGCTAAGTAAAGCTAAAAGGACTTAGCTGTCTGTTAACATCAATTAACTTCGTGCAAAACCAAGCAAACCCATTTACAACTGCTTAAAAGTGCTTTAATCACTCTGTCTCCATCAGCCCTTTTTCTGCCCAGAAACAAAATAATCAGCACTGCCAACTCTTGAACCCTGGATACTGTGCACTATAATCACAGCAATGTACCACTACACCATCTGAGCTGTGAGGATTTGTAATACTTTCACAAACATATCCTGCATTATGGTCATTTAACATTAATGAAACAAAAGTCATCACTACCAAGTCTTAAACCCAGGAGTCTGTGCACTACAATCAGAGCAATGTACCTCTACACCATCTGAGCTGTAGGAATTTTTAATGCTTTTACAAACATATCATGCACTGCAGTCATTTAACATAAGGGAAACATAAATATCCGTAGTACTCATATATATATATATATATATATATATATATATATATATATATATATATATATATATTAGTATATCTACACTTAGTGTCTATATCATAACATCGAAGTTGCAAAACTTCAAATGTCATAATATCGAACCCAAAACCTCAAAGCTGCGGAACATCAAATTCTTTCCCAGGGAAAGAATTTGGTGGGCAGTTTCCTTGGCTTTGCTACTTCCTCCACTGTGGTGCAATCTTGGAGTTGGTATATTTGAGTAGGGGGAGTGTGGGGGGCAAAGCCCCCCACATTAGCAATAGTTTGTAGTGTTTGTGTGTTTCGTGTTTTGTTCTGGAACAGTGATTTTTTTTTCCCAGGGAAAAAATTGCTGTTCTCAGCATTTGGAGTTTTTAGATTTTGAGGTTACCAGTTCTCTGTTATAGCATTCAATGTTTTCATGTTTCGGTCATGTGATATAAACCCCTACACACACACACACACACACACACACACACACACACACACACACACACACACACACATATATATATATATATATATATATATATATATATATATATATATATATATGGATCTATATTAGAACATCGAAGTTTCAAAATTTCGAATGTTCTAATATCGACCCCTATTCAGTGAACGCTGACAACAGTGAAGCTGCAGAACACCAAATTTCTTCCTAGGGAAGGAATTCGGTTGGCCGTTCCTGTGGCTTCGCTATTGTCAGCACTGCGTTGGAAAGTTACGGGTCGGGATCAGGTAAGTGTACGATTGTGTGGATGTGAGGGTTAAGGCTCGGGGTAGGTGAATTAGGGTTAGGGTGCAGGTCAGGTAAGTGTGCGATTGTGTGGACGTGAGGGTTAGGGCTGGGTAGGTGAGTTAGAGTTAGGGCGCGGATGAGGTGAGTGTGCGATAGTGATGGACCTTAGGGTTAGGGTTTAGGTTAAGGTAAGTGGATAGTAAGTGGTGTATGTACAGTTTAGTGTAGGGTTAGATGTAGGATTTTAGGTGTATGTGTGTGGATTGCTGTTTGTTTGGTGTGCTTGTGTTGTGAGTATGTGTGTCGGAACAGCAAATTTTTCCCTGGGAAAAAATTCGCTGTTCTGCATGTTCGATATTGTTCGCTGAATAGGGGTCGATATTAGAACATACGTTTTAAAACTTTGATGTTCTAATATAGACCCTATATATATATATATATATATATATATATATATATATATATATATATATATATATATATATATATATATATAAATATATATAAAACGTCTTACTGCAAGACATCTGCAAAAAGCCGGACAAAGTGGGGGGATAAAGGGCAAATAATAGTGACATATTTGAAATATGGCTTTTATAAGCGTAGAAGTCTGCTAGAGTAGCATGATTTGTTTTAACATATATTTTCTGATAGATTTCAGGTCTGAAACACAAATGATTGTCATCATTTACTGATATCAATGCTCACATCATTGCAGTGATTTGTCAGAAACCCACAACTGTTATGGGGAACAGACCAAAAATATGAGCCACACATCTGGACAGTGTATAGACATCTGGACAGTGGAGAGGTAGGACCTCAGTCATGTAACATGGGTTCATAGGTTCATAGGTAGGTACTAGGCTATCAGCCCTGGGGCCTATACAAGCCCAGCCAAAAAGGTACCCTGGCTTTTGCCACCCAAGAAAATTATTTTCCTGTGCCGCTGTCGAGCAGAGCCACAGAGGTGATCCCCGGGGTGAATTTCCTATTTCCCATCCAATCATCAATATTTTTCTTGAAGAGTGCTAATGAGAAGCTTTGTTTGATATAGACAGGTAGTTTATTCCAGAGTATGGGAAGTCTCTGGGACAGGAATCTATCCCTCTGAAATGTTCTGTTTATTGTGGTGACAAGGTTTAGGTCCTTAGAGCGTGTAGCTCTGAGGGATTGGGATTTCTTTAAGTGAAGCATGTCCAACAGCTCTGGGTTTGACATAGCTTTGTATGTTAGACAGAGATCACCTGTGAGTAAGCGATATGCGACGGAGTAAAACTGGAGTTTTTTGAGACGGTCTGCGTAGGGCATCTGTTTGAGGCTGGTAATCCTCTTTGTGAGGTATTTCTGCAGCCTTTCCAGTTGTTGTAGATGTCTTGTGAGGTACATACCAAAAGGGGTGTTGTACTCTATAATGGGTCTAATGAGTGATGAGTAGAGGGGAACAATGACCTCTTTTTTTCTGGATGAGAAACCTTTTGTGATGAGGTATGCCACATAGACGGATTTCCTGACTACTGTGACTATGTGATTATCAAAGGAGAGATTACTGTCCACCTGTGTCCCAAGGTCTCTTATCATACTTTCGGTGTTAAGTATACCACCGCCTATGTTGTAGTTCATGGGTACAGAGTTTTTACCAAAGGGGATGACAATGCACTTTTTGGCATTGAGCTTGAGGCCATGGCTTTGACACCAGGCATCTGTCTCAGTGAGATCCTTTTAGAGGATGTCCACATCGTTAGGAGTTTCGATTATGGCTCCTAGTTTGCAGTCATCTGCGAACTTTGCTAGTCAAAGACCTTCAGTGTTAGCCTGTACTTCAGAGAAGTAGTTACCAAACAGGAGAGGACCCAGGACTGAACCCTGTGGTACTCCACTTGACACTGGTCTGAAGTCGGATTTGGAGTCTGCTACTTTCACAGTGTGGGTTCTGTCAGTGAGCCAGTTGGTAACCCATCTTGTGACATAGGAATTTATACCTAGTTTAGTGAGTTTATCTATAATTCCAGAGTGGGGGATGGTGTCGAAACCCTTGGCAAGATCTAGATAGGCTATGTGAACCACCTTACCCTTGTCTATGGCTTTGGTGACTGCTTCAAAGAAGTCTATCAGGTTTAGGAGACATGATCTGCCTATTACAAACCCGAACTGGGTGGGGTCCAGAGTTTGGAGATTACCAATGTCTTTGTTTATAAGTTCCATGATGATATGTTCCATGGCCTTGCAGACCAGGCTCATCAAGCTAATGGGGCAGTAGTTCCCGGGGTCCGTGGTGGCTCCCCCCTTGTAGAGTGGGATAACCGCCGCTGTGTGCCATTCAGCAGGCACAAAGCCTGAGGTGAGGCTATGACTGAACATGGTACTTAGGTGGGTGCCAGTTCGTTCTGTAGTTTGTGCAGAACGCAGCCTGGGATGTTGTCAGGTCTCATGGATGCTGTGTTCTTGGCTTTGGAAAGTGTGGTTTTTACCTGTGCAGCCGTGATTACAGGAACTTTGCATTCTTCCGGTATAGAGATGGGATCTTTAGGGGGTGAGAGGGGGGTAAAGTTAGCACTGAATCTATCTGCCAGGATGTTGGCAATATCAGTTGGGTCTGTATATTTAGTGCCATTGTGCTGTAACTCAGAGCAAATCTGAGTGTTGCCATTGAGATTCTTGACGTAGCTATAGAATGCTTTGTGGTTGTCTTTAGAATCAGTGGCGATTTTGTTTTCGTAACTAGCTTTGGAGGATTTTATCAGGGATCACAGCTTCTTACTGAGGCTGACCAGGGAGCTCCTCCACTCATGGGATTTTACTCTCTTTTGCATCAGTTTCTTCCTTCTGTTGTACAGTTTGTTTATGGCAGGGGACCACCAGATTGGCTTCCTTTTTTTGGAGGATAGCGTCTTGGTTCTGTTTGGGATAGCACGATTCATGCACTCATGTAAGTCCTTATAAAGTGCAATTGTGTAGGATTCAGTAGTCGTAATGGTATTGTCCATCTGCATGGGTGTCATGAAATTCACCACTTCTGTCTTAAGAAGCATGAAGTTGGCTTTGGAGAAATTTTTTACCATGGTTTCCTTAATGGGGGATGGAGGCAGGATGTGTATATCTAGGGTAATTAGCTTATGGTCAGATCGGACCAATGAGGCGTTGACCTCAGGTGGAGAACACTGGTCACTCATGTTGGTAATGAGTAGTTCTAGGATATTGTTGCTCCTGGTGGGGATGTGGATAAGTTGATCCAGGGCATTGGAGTTTATGAATTCCAGAAAGCGTTGAGCGAAGGAGTTGGTACATGAGTAGTTTTGCACTCAAAAGGAATTCCCCTGCATGGAAGTGATTGCACGGCTCAAAAACACATGGTTAACAAAAAGCAGAAGCCAGCAACTGTGAGCTGTATGAACTAATTTAATTAGTTAAAAAATAAAAAAACCACAAAGATAACAGACCGGTTTCGGCTATGGTGTTAACCTAGCCTTCATCGGTGTAAATACTCATAACATCTTGAGGTTCTTTTTATACATTGACATAATTAGTCACAAAGTTTCATTGGTGAGCTCATGAATATTCATTAGTATACAAAATCATAAATATTCATTAAGACCAGGCTGGAAAAGTCCACCTAATTTCACAATCCATTTCTTTTCTTTTATATTTAGTTTGCTGTGCCAACCAGATTTGTTGGATCTGTCGCCTATTATTTTGTCAATGATGGTAAAATGAAATCTTGCTGTGGTGTGTTTAAGAGTGTGTTTATACAAGGTGTTACTCATTCTTTTACATTTAACATCACTAAGTTGTTCAGAAATACGTAACTTGAGAGGTCTAGATGTTTGTCCTATGTAAAATGCATGACAACTGCAAGAGGCCATATAGATAATCCAATCCGTGCTGCAATTTGCAAAAAACCTAATGTCATGTATAGTACTGCAGTTACTACTGGAGAATTGTTTGGTTTTTAGCACATGTTTACAATGGCTGCAATGACCACATGGCATGCAGCCCACAAGTTTATCTCCAGACATTAAGGTTTGGATCGTATTCTGCTTAGTAATATCATGGTGATGTTTGTAGTGACTGAAATGAGAGCCAAGATTTTTCCCCCTTCTAAATGAAAACATGCAGGTCTCGGATAGATGTTGTGACAAAACATTGTCAGCTAGGAGGATGTTCCAATGTCTTCTAATGGCATCAGTGACTCTATCTGTATTTCTACCATATGTAGTGATGAAACGTAGATTGTTGTTTGTGTTCCCTGATTTATGTTTATATTTAATGAGGTCTTCCCTGTCCAAATTTGCAGCATTGTTGTTTGCTGTATGTACATAACCCATACTGTAGCCCCTTTCTTGAAACCTAATCGACAAATCCTTGTGAAAAACCTGAATGGTATTATCTTCTGAGCAAATACGTCTCATCCTAATGAATTGAGACTTAGGGATGTTTTTGGTGATATGTGCTGGATGAAAGCTGGATGCGTGGAGTAAGGTGTTATATTCTGGATATTTTCTGAATACTTCTGTACGGAGGGTGTTATCCTTATTCCTTGTTACCGGCACATCCAAATATGTGATCTTGTGTTGGTCATAGTTGATGGTAAATTGTAAACCCCATTTATTGTAATTGAGATACTCAACAAATTCCATCAGGTATTCCACATCAGACCTCCACACCATCCAGCAGTCATCCAGATATCTACGCCAAATATCAATTTCCATCAAATAAATGTGTGTAACATCATAAATGATTTGTTATTCTATGTATGCCATATATAGATCTGCATATATGGGGGCAAATGTTGCGCCCATTACAGTACCCCGTATTTGGAGATAACATTGTTTTCCATAGAAGAAAACATTTTTGGTGAGAACATGTTCAGTTAGGCATATAAGAAAAGTGTTCAAACCAGGTATAGCTCTGATTTGTACAGTCAATATTCTACTGCATCTAGCCCTGCCCAATGTGCTATGTTGGTGTATAGTACACTAACATCCAAGGTGCATAACAACCAGTCTTCTTCAATTTGCATGCCATTTATGATACCTAAAAATTCTGTGATATCCTGAATTCTAGATCTTACCCATCTCAATAATGGTTTAAGGTATTTAGTTAGAAATTCAGATACTGGTTCAGTTAGGTATGGTATTGCTAGTAATGCTAATGGAGCTGGTCATCTGAGAGAAGGGCTGGCTACTGAATTGAATGCTTCATCTACACTTATGTCAGCACCAGTGATGAGTGCTAGTTCACTCTCTATGACCTTCGGTGCTGCTATCTCCCCACAGCCAGATGTGCATCCTAGAGAAACTTTGGCCACTGATATTAATGAAAAGTTTTTTTTCAAAATTGCCACTCCCTATTTGAGACAAAAAGAAGCAAGACAGAGGTCGCTCAGTCAGCAGGGGGCAGAAACATCGCATGGAAGAGCAAGACACCTCACTAATGCCGACGTTGAAGAGGATGTGGGCCAAAAGCACAATGGATTAATTTTTAATTTATCTACAAGAACATTAGATATGGATGAGTATAATGTCCTGCAAAGAGGTTTATCTTTTATTCTAGCAGTGTGTTCATCTTTGGGTGAAGTTTCAATAGACATTCGCTTATTTGGCTGTAATGTTATGTTGAAACTGTTATTTCCTACTGAACAAACTGTAAGTACTTTTAAAAGACCTAGTACGTTTAATCAACCACTCAATGCCTCATTAGAAGTATTTTGCAACGTATGTGAGTATGATATGGATCTAGTACTGAATATTGAGCATCCTGAGAACACTAAACGATTTTTCAATTTAACTATCAAAGAGATGCAAGCCTTAAATAGGCTCCATAATGATAACTCAATTTATATTCGGCCAGCAGATAAAGGAGGTGGTCTAGTGGTCATGGACTTTGACAAATATGTGATTTCAGTGTTACAGCATTTAAATGATGACCTGACTTATGAGAAACATTTCCAATGTATATGATGTGATTTATAGGGTGCGTTCTATACTGAATGACTGCTTATTTTTGAATATTATTGATGACAACATTTTTAAGTTTTGTTGTGTTGATTCTCCCTTGATACCTAGTTTCTATACATTACCTGAAGTACATAAAAGCTTATCCAATCCACCTCAGAGACCAATTGTCTCAGGACAGGGTTGGGCAACTGAAATGATTTCCGTCTATGTGGAACAACATTTAAGACCAATATTAGATAACTATTTGATGGTCCTTAATGACTCTAGACAATTTCTGTCTCAATTATTTGACTATTGTTCTAAGGTGGATTCATGTGCTAATTTTCTTTTTGTAACATTAGACATATGTTCTTTGTTCACAGTGATACCAAACGACAGTGGTCTGGAATTTGTTAAAAAGATTTGGCTAGACCATAGAACATATGATTTAAAACAGATAGACTTAATATGTTTGTTTATAGAAACCATCTTGGATAATAATGTCTTTACCTTTGATAACTGTAATTATAGGCAGAAGGTCGGAGTGGCCATGGGCAGCCCCTGCGCCAACAGCTGTGCTAATATATGGTGTTGGCACAGTGGGAAAAGACATGTGTCCTAACCAACAATAATTTTTTGAATCATATTGTATTTCTTTTCGGCTTTTCCCGGTTAGGGGTTGCCACAGCTGAACTCCGGTCCACTAATAATTGGCAGTCGATTTTTATGGTGCCGAGTTGCCAGCCCGATGCCCAACCTTCAGCGAAGGCATGCCCATTCACGCATGTCTTTCAGAGGCCACTCGACCACAGGGAGGACATGCAGACTCCACACAGAAGGCACTCCAGCCAAGAATCGAACAGGAAAACCTCTTGCTGTGAGGCAACAATGCTACCGCTGTACCCCCACGACTTTTAATTTTTATTAAGTTCTACAAATGGTTTGTAGACAATGTCTTTATGTTATGGAAGGGAACTGTCGAAGATTTTATATGTATTTTAGAGTACTTACATGGTACTACAAATTTCCTTAGATTTACTAGCAGTTACTCTACACAATGGATAGACTATTTGGATGTACAGCTAGAGAAAGATGCCTCTGGAAATATTACTACCAGTTGTTATAGGAAAGATTTTCACAAAAATTATATGTTACATACAAATAGTCTACATCCCCCACATATGTTTAAAACATTATTAAGGGTCAAGCAATGAGACTTTCTCCTCTTAATAATAAGGAAGATAGATTTATGACAGATTTGGGAGTATTAGGAGATGAGTTATTAGCAAGGGGGTATAGGAACTGTGAAGTAGAAAAAGGTATCAATGAAGCTAAAGTACTTAGGGGCAGTAGAGCCTCCCCTTATTTTTCTGATACAAACTATAGTAATGAAGTATCTGGATCAGTCATCAGTTATAAAGCACCAAGGGTGAATTTAACATATTCCAGTAATATTAAGATTTGTGATACTATAAAAAAAGAATTGGCATGTTTCGACATGGGACAGTAAAATTAATGCTGTAATAGGAACAGAACCAACTTTTTTATTCAGGAATAAAAAGTCTCTGAAAAGGCTACTTTGTAATAAGAGCCCTACAACTAGTAATAGTAGTAACATACAGGGGACTTTCCCTTGTGGCTCCTGTAATTTCTGCAATTTAATTGATACACATAATAGCTTTTTGCATCCTTATACTGGTGCTACATATAATTTTAAAGTTCATGCGACTTGCAGGACAAAAAAAAATTAGTTTACTTGGCACAGTGCAATGTCTGCAGAAAATTTTATATAGGCAAAACCAATAGGATGCCATTTGAAAGAATGAGGGAGCATCAAAGGGACATTAGGAATTCTAATGTTAATAATTCTTTGGCATGGCATATTAAAGACACTGATATCACACATAAATTTAATTTTAAAGTTATTGAGATTGTAAATTAAAATGGTAAACTTGGTGATATTAACTATACGGAAAGCCGTGAACTGTTTTGGATACTACACCTGCAAGCTGATAAAGCTTTTGGATTAAATGACAAGGTTTCTTTAAAACCTAAACTGAAGAACAGGAGGTTCTAATTGTGTTTTCTCATGTGTTTGTGAACTGCATATTCTATTGGCTGCTTCTTTTTTTAAATCTGTATTTAATAACTGAATTGTGTAATTCAATATGGTCTGAAGAAGTTTTTACGAAAGCACTTACCAGTTTTATTTTATTAAAGTGTTTACTAGTATCTTCTAGCCTCTGGCACAGTTTTTTACTAATATTAATTTACATAAGTTGTCTTCCCCTCACAGGTGAACATGGGGGTAGGTGTCACTCCCCCTCACAACCTGATATCAGTGTCTTAGCAGACTCTCAAGATGATGGTGGTAATAGTGAGGCACAGGTGGGGTTGTCGGGGCCTGAATCTGTGCCATTGGTTGGTATCCCACTTTCACCCACAATGTCCCCACACACAGCCAGTATGGCCACACATACCCAGTCCCCAGCAGCCCCAGCTAATGGACAGTTGGAGGGTGGTGGCAGGGAACAGGCTAGTGTGGTGACTATGGCAAGTGTGAGTGTAGACACTAGCCATAGCCAGACAGCAGGTGAGGTCACACACAGGCAGATGGACAGGGGGGCTCAATGAAGGACTGCTTCCCATCAAGCCACTGTTGCAAATGCCACAGCAGGTGTCACCAGATGCATGTTATGGTCCATGATGGAGGCAGAGGTGCATACTGACTGCAACACCAGACAGATGCTCAGGGTCATGAATGCAGCACTTCCTGCCATGTGTGATGACCTCCAAGGCATTTGTGATGCCATACGTAATTGTGCCAATGTTGTGGATAGATGGTGGGCTGAGACATTGTCACTGCTCAACCCTGCAATGTCTGTGCTTGAGCATTTGGTGGGAGTAGGGCATCAGTTAGGTGGACATAGGTCAGCAACATGTTCAGCTTAGAGCCCACATAGCCATGCATATTCACAATCCCATAGTGACAGTATCACCAGCACTACTGAAGGGAGGGTGCTGTCTACACCACACTGGAGCAGGCCATAGGCACGTGGTCCTGGCCAGTCCCATCAGGGATGTGGATCCAGCAGACAGCAGTCACCATCAGGTAGTAGTACTGCATTTGTTCTTGGGCCAGGTGGCAAGGGCGCCTGCAGGCAGGTGCAAGGGAGTGCACTTGCACCCCCCCTGGAATTGTCTGGCCAGGAGATTAATTTACTTCTAATTTTAAAAAAGGAGGTGCTTGCAACCTGTTTTCGTCTTCTCCATATGTATGATCGATGGTTTATGTCTTCATGTTTCGCATTAGCACACAGAATTTGAATTCCAGATGGGCACCAGCAGAGATGCCATGTTGTGTCCAGGAAGAGGCTATTGCCGGTAGAATCAGAGCAAGCAAGCTGTTTCAGGAGCAGAGAGGAATTCCACAAAGGTAGGAGCAAACTTGAGTTTTGCAGCTGTGGCACTTAGACACTTTCCTCCAGAGCTTCTGGCCACAGAGAGGTAAGTGATGTTGGCTGCTTTAACATTGTGAATAGGCCTAGGCAAGCCACTTCCCTTTTCCTTGTGCTGGTGGTAATTTGAACATGGAAACGTGGACACTAGCTTAAAGTCTTAACTTAAGAAGGCTGGCAAGGCTCAAGTTTTAACTTTGGTCAAAGCTAACACCAGAAGGATAGAATCCATTTCTGTAAAACACAGATTAATTAACTGCCAAAGTAAACTTCCTCAGTGATGTAGCTTTTGTGTATAGATTCTACTAGTTCAAAGTCCTGTATGCTTAGAAGGTTACACGCTTTATAGTTGATTTCCTCAGAGGCACTTTTTGAATTGTCGATAATAGGTTGTTAGTCTCCCTGGTGACAGAAATGACATTGAAAAATACTTTTTTAAAAATGATAAAAGAGGCAATCCACTTTGTGAAGGTTGCACATATCCTTTCCAGATTGCTGTCATTAATAGTTGGTTTGTATATGTTAAGTAATAATGTGCTATATTAAGTGGAATCAAACTGATGTTTTTTTCCCCCTTTTAAATACTTGGATAGATTGTGTGTAACAGGTCGGCAGATTCGTGGCAGTTTCAGAACAGTGGAGCTAACTACAGCTAAGCATGTTTATGTGTGTGGATTACAGTACACACATCAGGTTGTATTCATGCATTAAAATGTTAAGGGGCAAGCAGGAATAACACCTACTTTAGTTAGTACAAGGTATAGGAAAGTGCTGTGTGTCAGTATTTGATATTTGAGAGGTGTGCTAACTGGTCTGATTTTGAATCATGTCTTGTTTTTGACTCACATTTTAGCTCTGTCCCTCTTAATCCCTCCTAAAACTGGTGATTTGGAGAAAAGGTGGCAAATTACACTTAATAAAAATTACAATATTTAAGTTAAAGGCTTCTTTTATTTCAAAAACTGTATTTTACATTTCTCTTATTCTCCCGATGTCTGAAGTTATTGGTACTGAGTGATGTATTAAAGGTGTCCCTGATCATCTGACTTTGTCCCTGATTGGTTTAGAGCTATGACTCTGATTACCTTCTGAGATGCAAGGAATTGTCCCTTTTGTGGTTGGTTTATTTTTGTTTCTGGAAATCAAAATGCCATATGTTGGAATTTTTTTTAAACATAATAATTTTAAGGAGCAAGTCTGATGTCTTGCCTAGCAAGGTTGTCTGCAGATACACGCTCTTACTCCTGGGAGGTTTTTAACTATATACCTGAAAAAAATTGCATTAAATTCTGAGTGAGTAGAAGACATGGAAGAAGTTATATGTAAGCCAAGCCTCAGGTGGTAAGGACATGCGAGTCAGCCTCACCCCCCCCCCCCCATGTCTTTGCCCCCCATTCTACTCTGATCCAAGTTGAAAGATAAGTATCAAAGGTAACTCTTGTCCCAGGAAATATAAACACAAGGAGAGACCAACCTCTGCCCTGTTTGCTTGCTTGATTAGGTATACCAGAAATGTGAATTTCTTGAGATGTAGACTAAAGTCTTTTAAGTTTAAAATAACTTTATTGCAACTTTTTAAGGGTTAAAATTATATGAATGTAGGAGTGTAATTTACTTTGTGATTAAATTTGTGCTGAGTAATTGGAACATTGGTCTGCTATGAGTTTTTTCCATCCTGCCATTATGTAATTATTACTTGTCTGGCTGTTTAAAAACGATGTATCTCTGTGTCATATTAATCACTACAGTGTAGAATAGTGTAGTTATGCATACTGTAGTGACCATTAAAATATAGTGTAGTTATGAGTACTGTAATGGCCTTTGCTATGCAATGTAGTTATAAGTGCAGCCATATAGAACTATTATAGTGAATAGGAAGGAGTATCCAATGTTTCAGGAAAACTAATACTTTAAAAGGAGATCTGTAAACCTGTTAGTATGGCAAGAGAGTACAGAACCTTTGAATATGTGCAGCCATTGTATAAAAAGAAGCATTGCATTGAGGTGTGGTAGTACGGGTTAATGAAATGGGTTTGCAATGAGACTAACAAAGTAAGTTCTTTAAAATTGGGAAGTCCTAGTATGTGTTTGATCTGAAAGATGTAGATGATCATGTGCTGGAGAAAGGCTTTTAGCTCTTGTGAATCATATAAAGAAGCAGATAATACAGTGAAAGATGCACTCTCACTGGACTGGTTTCTTGAATTTTACTCTGCTGAAAGTCAGTTGAAATTCATGGCACAAAGTAGTTGCACACATGGGGGACACTAAAGATCAGTGCTCAGCTATCACTGTGAATTAGAGTCTTTTGCTGCATTACAGTTCTAGAGGGAAATGCTAATCTGAGTATGGTTCTTGAGAGATCCTGCTCTTTGGCACAGTTCTGGAAGGAACTCATAGCATCTAGAAATTCTTAGACAGTTCCATTGTACAGTCTTGAAGGTATACTACACTGAAGACTGAATGGAGGCTATGATACATTAGCTAAGTCTGAGGTGGTAAAGATGTGTACTGAGATGATAAGGTGAGATGTTTATTACTTATTTTGGTGGAAGGAAATAAAAATAGAAACCATAACAGGATGAGACTGAATGCAAACAAAACTAGTGAGGATGCAACATAAAATTCAAGGGAAAAAAAATTGTTCTTCATTGTCAGTGTTACATCTTTAATGTATTTGAGTGTGTTTTTATAGAAAGAGAGAAATATGAAATCTATATGTAGATGTTTTGTCATTCTTAATAGTTGAAGTATGTGTTAATTGAGTGCTGTACTTTGCTATGTCCATGGAGTTTAAAACAAAAAAGGTAACAGTGGTTGCATGATGAGCAGACTGTATCTTTAGCCATCCAATGTTTTGTGGTTTTCTGTTTAACTGCTTGGTAGGAGTATCCTTTATGTGATATATTTTATTTTTTACCTCTGATTCTTTAACTATTTGTTGGAAGAAAGGGACAGATTGAAGTGCTAGAGTGTTTCTGCTTATAAAGGGCCTAGCTAGTTATAACTTGGTACAGATTGTAGGTATGACACTCCATACCTTATCCCAAAGTGATGTTTAACCTGAGCCGTGACCACAAGTGGTCTTTTGATTTATAATTCTTTACTATTAATTGTTTGTCACTGAAAATGCATCCTTTAAATGTGTATCATTGATTAATTTGCTGAAGTATTACATATCCTGTCCAATGTACTAAATGCTGCGTGTATATAGGTTCATAGGTAGGTACTAGGCTATCTGCCTGAAGGCATTTATAAGCCTTGCCAAAGTGTGTCGGCTTTCGCCACCCCATTGATTAATTAACTGAGCCTCTGTCAAGCTGAGCCAATGAAGTGATCCCAGGGGTGTATTTTCTGTTACCCATCCACTCGTCAAGGTTTCTCTTGAAGAGTGTTAGAGAGGGGCTCTGCCTAATGTAGTTAGGAATTTTGTTCCAAAGCATGGGGAGTCTCTGTGACAGGAATCTATCCCTCCAGCATGTTCTATTTATTGTTGTGGCAAGGTTTAGCTCACTAGAGCATGTGGCTCGCACTGACTTGGATTTCTTTAGGTGGAGCATAGCCATCAATTCTGAGTTAGACATGGCTTTGTAAGTCAGGCAGAGATCACCTCTGAGTAAGCAATATGCCACTGAGTACAGCCGGAGTTTTTTCAGTCGGGCTGTATAGGGCATATGTTTGAGGCCAGTAATCCTCTTGGTGAGGTACTTTTGTGGTCTTTCCAGCTGTTGGAAGTGTTTTGCGAGATACATCCCTAATGGGGCATTGTACTCTATGATGGGTCTGATGAGTGACGAGTAGAGGGGCACTATAACCTCTTTATTTCTAGATGCAAACCCTTTAGTAATTAGATGGGCCACATAGAAGGATTTCCTAACTATTTTGGCAATATGATTGTCAAAGGAGAGATTACTATGTACTTGGGTCCCCAGATCTCTTATTACCTCTTCTGTATTAAGGGAGCTGCCACCTATGTGGTAATTTGTGGATGTTTTGTTTTTCCCAAACGGGATGACTATGCAGTTTTTGGCAATTAGCTTGAGGCCATGACTTTGACACCAGGTGTCCATCTCAGTAAGGCCCTTTTGGAGGATGTCCGTGTCAGCCAGAGAGTCAGTTATGGCTCCCAGTTTGCAGTCATCGGCGAACTTGGTTAGCCATAGTCCTCCTGTGTTTACCTGTACTTCTGAGAAGTATATGCTGAACAGTAGGGGTCCCAGGACTGAGCCTTGCAGGACACCACTTGTGACTGGTTTAGAGTCGGACCTGGAGCCCACTATTATTCCTGTGTGAGTTCTGTCTGTAAGCCAGTTGGCAACCCATCTCGTGACATAGGAGTTTATGTTCAGGCTGGTGAGTTTTTCTGTAATACCCAAGTGGGGAATGGTGTTGAAAGCCTTGGCGAGGTCAACGTAGGCTGTGTGAACCACCTTTCCCTCGTCTATGGCCTTGGTGACTGTATCGAAGAAGTCAACCAGATTTAGTAGGCATAATCTGCCCTTAACAAAGCCGAACTGGGTCGGGTCAAGTGTTTGGAGGTTCCCAATGTCTTTGCTAATGAGTTCCATAATGATGCACTCCATAGCCTTGCAGACCAGGCTAGTCAGGCTTATGAAGTGATAGTTACCAGGGACAGTTGTGGCCCCTCCTTTGTGGAGCAGAATAACCGTTGCTGTGCACCATTCTGTGGGCACGTAGCTTGTGGAGAGGCTGAGGTTGAACAGCATGTTTAGGTGGGGGCTTTGTTCGTTCTGTTGTTCGTGCAAGATGCAGCCTGGGACACCATCTGGCCCCATTGACACTGCGTTTTTGGCTTTTGAAAGTACAATACATTATAACTTTGGAGACTTTTGTTCCTCATGTAAGAAGATGGGTTTGCTTACTACTATTGGTAGTAAATTTGGACTTGCTGAGGATGGTTTTACTTGTGCAGTTGGCACAACTTGGAAAACTCTTACGTACTTTAATGACTAGGCTGATGATAAATCATGTTTAGCAAAGTGCAAGTAGAACACATTAAGGAAAGGAAGTACCCTGTACTAGTATAGATCACTTGACCTATATTAAACTTGAAGAAACAGATGACACACTTGCAATTCAGGATTCTCAGCAGACTGAGGATTCAAAGGACAACTAGAAGACAATTGTATCCTTGCAAGCAAGTGATGTAGGTGGTAAAAACGGTGAGGTTAATAAGACTAACTGTAATGACGATTATTCTTTTATACAATTGGAATATCAAATAGTACTGAATAATAGGTGAAAAATTAGTCGGGTCAGAAATATTATATTAGTAACTGGAGATTAAATTACTGAAGGATCTAATACTCAGATTTACAGAGTGGTAGAACATTGAATAGTGTTATGCCAGCAAAAATATAGGATGTGAGAGTAAGGCATTAGGAATGAGTTTCAAGGGAATAGAAATTTACTGTTGCTCATACTACATGCAACTAACTGTTTTGTTTAGCTAATGGTAGTCACTGTTTGCGCTGTAGAATTTGAAAACAGTGTTAGTACCATAATTGCCTTTGGTGCAGAAGGCTGCAGATGCTAGTCTCACACCAAGTAGATGAAGTGCTGGTATTGCATGCCCTTTCAGTTGCTGATTATTTGATGCATTTTAAGGGGGAATAGGAGTTCTTCACTCTGAGTGTGCCCTCCTTTGTATGAGATGCCTATAAACTATGAACTTGTTGGTTTGTCAGTCATTCCCTATGGCAATATTAAGAGCTTACCAATTTTTTTAATGTAACATCAGCAATTTAATTCTTCAAGGGCAGCAGGCACTGAATTTGTAAATGAAACACTGAAATGCAAAATTGTTTGCTAATATCAACTATTCATTAGTTACAGATCTCTTTAATGTGAAATTATTCAGATGACATTTACTTCTGCAGAGATTGTGCATACTGACTGACATTGGTGGATTGTAATGACAGAAGTTTAAGTGGTCTTTTATGGTTGAAATGTTCTGAATTGGACAGTTTGTCATTATTGGTTCATATGTTTTGTTTCATTGCTTGCTGGAAAAACATTCAAAGCTATAAATTTAAAATGCACTCTAACAAGTGGTGCTGTATTATAGAAGGGATATAATTACATTATTTTATATTATAATTAATATAATTTGTATATATTATAATCATATGTATAAATATGTACACTTCTTATGCATGGCTACTCTTGTTTATCACAGTAACAGGAAGGATACTGTAATGACTGTGTCAAGAAAAAAGGTCTAAAACTTTTAGTTAAGCATATAATGAAGTTGTTTACAGCATATAATGAAGTTGTTTACATACAGTTTCATATAACTAAGGGTCAACCACACAAAAGCAGAAAACACCCAGAATTTTCCTTGCCCACTCAGTAAAACTTATTTTGAAATAAGAATTAATAATGTGCATATATATTAGGGCTATTGGAATTATCTTTAAAAAGATGAAATGATGATTTGCAACTGTGTCAATGTTGGGATTATGAAGAAATGCTTGATTAAGCATTAATTAAAAGGTATACATAATGTAGTGACTGCACACAATTTAAGTGAAATACAGCTATAATGTGGCGTGCATTCAGAACACAGAATGCCAGCTTTTATTTAAACAGCAACTTGTGTTACTGAGAGCTAATATTGGAAGCCAAAGAACACTAGTGTTATAAACTAATCTGTTTAAATCTGTATAATCTGAACAGGCTCATGGGACTCAGTTTAGTGTCCTACATGAGAAATACTGAGCTAATGAACACTATTCTCCAGTAGTTGTTTCTAAGTCATTTATAAATAAATAAATAAAACAAGGGGAAGTATTTTGAGATAAAGCAAATACCTTGTTTTTATGGTAGATAAAAAGTAATAATGAAAACTCTGTTAGTACCCAAGTAAATAAAATGATTATTAGCAATGAATGAGAAATTATTCTAGTATAGAGAACTGAACAGCCAAGCCTTCTTGATCAGAATTCAAAAGGGTTGCCAGCTGAAAGTTCCCTTGAGTTAGTTGCAATGTACATGGGGTATGTAAAAAAACTTATCACGGATTCCTAATTAAATCTAGATATCTGCAATCATTGTAGAAGTAAAGCATAAAACAGTATGCACACTGAGAATTTTGAACAGTGTTTATGGCAACTAGGGAGAAATAGCCAAGTTAATGGTACCCTGTAATGGCTGCGTGGGGGGGGTTGTGTTGGTGGAGGGGGTGGTGCTGCGTGGATGGGGGTGTGGCTGTGTGAGCAGGACTGCATGGGTGGAGGGAGTGTGGTTGTGTGGGCAGGGCTCTGGGTTTGCATCCTCCTGCAAAAAATCCTGCGGACTCCCTTGCCTGGTGGTGCTAGTGAGACTCCTGGTAGAGCCAGTTCCCACATCCCTGTTGGGAGATGGAGAACCATACATCCTGCCATGGCTGTCCAACATAGCCCTGTGTTGGGCATCTGCATGGCTTGATTGTGTGC
>NC_056727.1:214821002-214866112 GCF_019279795.1 Protopterus annectens
AATGAAAGACATTAGTGTTTCAGACTTCATAACCTTCAGACAATTCCTGCTAATGCAAAACCTGTTATTCTACCAACTTTCTCAGTTTGTAAGATGAATATTTACAACACTGCCTATCATTGGGCCTTTGTCCCACTTTTTTATGACCTTGTCCAGATGTCTTGCTGCCAGAGGTTGAGAAGTATGGGTGGGGGTACAGAGTGCATTCTATTGTGCAGAAATGTCCATTATATGTGTAGTATATTCCAGATTGCACTGTGTGACTTCCAGATATGTCAGTGGCAGAGCAGTACAGAGTTCTGTGGTGAACCACTGGCAGACAGTTGTGTATAGGTTGATATGACATTAGTAGGATATTTGCCCTGAAGCCCTTATAACCCACGCAGATGGGAGTGCAGCCCATGTTAAGACATGTCAGCACACAGAGTCCTTGTCCAGCAGGGACACAGGTGGAATCACAGGAATGTATTTTGTGTTTCCCGTGCACTTATACAGGGAGCACATCACTAGGGGTATTGAGGCACTTGACTTGATGTGGACAAAGAGTGCATTCCACAAATGTGTGAGTGTGTGGGACACATATCTGTCACACCAGCAAGCCATACTGATATCACAGACCAGGTTGATGCTGCACCTACATGTTTATCGAGTGGGACTTGACTTCTAGATGTGCAACAGTCCCATCAAGGCAGGGTCTGGATTGCATTGTATGCCAGACAGGGGTCACCTCAGCAGATTCTGTATGGAACGGTGTAGAGGGACAGTGCTGTTAGTCTATCTGTGTTGGGCAGGTGTTTGGGGTTTGGGGGTAAGGCCTTAGTGTTTGCAAGACCCTGGTGTGTGGAGTCTGCATGGTCTGTGGTGTGTATGTTTGTGGAGTTCTCATGTATTTTTGCCTCTGAGATGTCCTTTGCCTGGGTTTTTGTTTTGTTGCAGACCTCCACTGGCATGGGTGTGTTGTGTATTTGCAAGTGATGTTTACTGACTCCATACACCGCATGGCACCTATGTTACTGCACAATTTGCTCTGGTGTGCACATTCTCCATTTGTCTGGTCAGTAGTTCCCCTTCCCCTTATGTGTGTCTCTTTGTCCTTCTGTAGTCCAGACACAGGCTTTGCCCACAGTAGCTGCTGTTATGTATTTGTAATTCTGATGTGAGGAGAGGGGTCAATGCCATAACATCACACACAAGGTTGTGGACTTCACAGCTCTGAGTGTACCTATTTAGCAGGTTGTCCTTCATTGTACCACTACATTTGCTGTGGTCCTCAGATGGTTTGTGTTGCTATATGTTATTATGAGGCTACATGTTGGCCTAGCTGTCAAACCATCACAGACTGACATCTGGACAGGCCCGTATATGACAGTTAGACAAAGACACACACATGGGGACAGAGTGTTAATACTGTTCTGCCACACATAGACAGCTGGGAGACCAGTTTGGTATTTGCTTGCTTTCTCTTATGGGTATGACATCTTCTTCCCCACTGTCTGCCATTGATGTTTTGACAAGACCTTTTCTTGTTTTGCAAATAGTTGGCAGGCAAATGCAATGTTAGGACAAGCAGAACAGATATACAAGGCATACTTCTGCTCCTTCTGTGACAACCTGTCATTCCAGGGGTATGGATGTTGGCCAGTGACATGTCAGTGCTGACACAGTAAGTTGGCAGCCTTTTATGGCCTGGCAGTACAGTGACCTTCAGGTACCTGCTGTCCTACTAGGCACCATACCTCCTGACTATTTAGAGCCAGACATCTGGACAAAGCCATAAGTAATTTGGGGACAAAGGCCTATATATAGGAACTATTGTTAACTATTGGCCTTACCTTACAAACCTAGAAAGGTGATACAATAACAGGTTTTGCATTATCATGTATTTTCCTAAAGGGTATAAAGTCTGAAACTACAATATGTCATTATTTTCTGACTTTAGTCTTTTGTGATTTGCCAGTGATTTGCCAGACAACCACGATTTCATGATAAAGAGACCATAAATATAATGCAAACCTCTGGACAGTCTGTAAAATGTCTGTACAGTTGAGGGGTATACTAGGCACTGTGTAGGTTACTCTGAGCTGTGTATTGTCCATATGTGTGACCCCCCCCGACCCTGACCTGTCCAGCTTTCCTGCAGTAACAGATATTGATGTCCGGACAGTGTGTACAACTCCTACTGTAGCGGTATTTGACATGCCTTGTTGGCACTGCAGTTCTTGGAACATGGACCCTGTCAACTACAGTACTGTACCTAGGCCACTAAGACACTACAGCCAGGAGTAAGTGCAGGCCACATACTGACAGTATTGGCCACACATATACATAGCTCATTGACCCCTGCATATTGTGGACATGCAACAAGTTATCAAGTTGATTGGGACAGCCCTGGGAATGTGTCCTCTGCTGCTTATACCCTAAAAACATCATTGTTACTGCATTTCTATGGAAACATGGTTGTGTGTGTGGGGCAGCACACCTGTCAACTTTCCACATTTGCACGGACAGTGCTGATGTTCCCTTTACATTTTGGTTCCATTTAGCATAGTATTGTGCCTGTCTTGAAGACTACAGGCATATCACTAAAGACTACAGGTTAGATATTAATGGCAGACATTTGGGTTTTAGACTTCTTACCCTTCAGAGCCTTACTGCAACTGCAAGACCTGCTGTGATATCACTGTGTTAAGTCTTTATGAGCATATTTCAACATTGTCCCCATTTGTGGGCCTTTGCCAGACATTTCTTTATGGTTGACTTGCTGGGTAAGGCTGAGGGGTGAGTATGGGACCCTCACACTGACATCCATGCATGTGACCTGTGACCCCCCCCCAGTCTGTTAGCTCCCCACATATACTGCAGTGAGATTTGTCATCTAGGGGACTACTGCATTCTCTGGGGAAGCCAGTATTTGGCAGACATTTCCTGTTGTTCCACATAGCTGTCAGTTGTCTGCTGCTATCCCGGTAGGCCACCCCATTCCCTTGCCTGCATGCAGCGATACCGTAGCTATGCTACCACAACATATTACTCCATTCATTTATTGTTAAGAAGACTGAGTTTCCTTGTGCCTGCGGCAGTTGTGAGAACGGTGCTTGAGGGCTGGCTCTGTCGGATACATGCAGTGCACAGCCTATACATGGTAAGATACAGATAGTGTGATGTGTGTGGCATCCATTTTACTGTGTGTATGAGTCAGAGAGAGGTGTCAGTCCCTGTGTCCATACAGTGTCAGTGTGTGTGCTATGCGTTGCCTCTTTGCCAAGGGCTGGGCAAACTGGGCATGCCTCCATCTGCCTACAGGAGCAGGCTTGGGGGATTCCTCCTCAGGGTCCCCCTGTGCCTGTGAGGGCCTTGGCAATGGTGGGGGTGCTGTGTAGCCCTGCCCTGTGATGTTCCTGCTGCAGCTGTTTCCATGGAATCATATTGTGTAGCATGGCACATACTATGAACATGTGTGCACATGTGGCTGGAGAGTACTGCAGGGCTCACCAGATATGTCAAGGCAGTAGAATCATGACTTGCGCATCCCAAACACACACTTTATAATGTTCCTGGTTTGTGTGTGTGCCTCATTAAGGCATTCTTCTTTGTGTGTGTGTGTGTGTGTGTGTGTGTGTGTGTGTGTGTGTGTGTGTGAATTTCTGATGGGTGCCATCATTCTTGGCTCCAGTGCATAACCAGCATCTCCCACCAGACGGCCATAGGGGATGTCCCCCCTGGCAAATGCCTGGTACATCTGTGAGGCATGCCAGATGTGGGAGTCATGATAACTACCAGGGCTGCCATTACACAAATTCATCATAATGTCCTGTGCATTGCACATGACCTGGCAGTTGATGGAGCGATAGCCCTTGCGCTTGACATAGACTCTACTCTCTTCACCGGGTGGTGCCTTGATTTGGATGTGTGTGCAGTCTATGGCACCCAGTACCTCTGGGAGTCTGCTGCATGGTGGAAGAGATGCGTATTGCTGGTCCTCTCCTCACAGGCACTGGGGAAATATATGTGCTCACCAGCATGTGTTCGCATGGCACCCAGAAACTGGTGGAGTACCCTGGATGCAGATGCCTGTGAGACCCCCCATGATGTCACCAGTAGGTCTTTAGACAGTACCTGTAGCTAGTATTCTTAAGGCAACACATACCTTGGTTTTAACTAGGATGGGTTCCCCTCTGTTGGCATTGGGTCTGAGGTGAGGCCAGCACAGCTCGCAGAGTTGCTGAAGTAAGTCCCTGTCCATCCTGTAGCGCTGTAGTATCTGCAGATCATGTAGCCCCTGGTAGGTTACCCTGGGTCTGAACACTCTTCTCCTCCTCCTCAGTCTGGGACAGTTGTCAACATTATCCTCTTCATTGCCCTCAGCCTCTAGCACATACTGATGTATCAAAGTGACAACAGCCTGTAACATTTTGTCAGTTAAAATTCCCCCAAGTGTGTATACCAATGGTGCAGAGTGGGAAAAACAGACTGAAAGGTGTTTGCATAGTTTATACTAGTGTGTTGTAGATGCTGTCTGTGTGATTGGCTGATTATGATACATTCCACTTGCCAGCTATATTATTTGTACTTGAGTGCCTTTATTCTGTTATTTCATGTTTTTTTTTCTTCCCATTTCCGCCCCTTCTAAGCCCTGTGGCGAGCCGTGCAAACCCGCTGCTCACATGTAAACACTTCTGTGGGTTCCTGTTGTTTTTTTTTAATTATTTCAGTTATGTTTAAGCCCTGTAACACACTGCACAAATCCCTGCAGCTAGAGTAAACAGTTTTGAGCAGAAAGAACCCTCCCAGGGACGTGAACACTCTCAGCATTTCTTAAAGTATCTCAGACACACACCCTTGTTTAGCTAAGCACAAATAGAGGCAATGGAGCTCCAATGTGCCTACACCAAGCATGACACACACCCTTTTCATGTCAGCTGCTTCTCCTGCTTACAATGCAGCATTATAGCTCCTACACAGTTAGGTGCAGGCGGACATGGTCTCCCATTTTGCTATTAAATAAATTTAGCTCATTTGCATATCCCACTGTCTTAGTCCCTTGTTACACCACTACACCAGAGCCTATCTCCTTAGCTACCAGTGTTACCTGTTATTGTTTTGGTTCTGCATGCTACCCACTATAATGGCAAACTTAATATTTCCCATAAAATTGTCTTTTTACATTTATTTTCTGCACAATCTCATTTGCATGCCACTGCACTATGCTTAAACGGCCGAACTTGGCCTAAAAAAATAAAGTTTGATTTTCATAATTTTGCAACTGTTTTCCATGCCAATTGGGCATATTTTTTGGTCATTGGCATGCCTAATAGTCATAATACATGCTTTAGTCTGAGCTGTCATGCCCCAGTTTTGATTTTTGCAGAAATGTACACAGTTAGTAACTGAATAGATTTCTGCAATGGCTCTGACACAGATGCCTGTCTGCTTACTGAATCACTAATTCACCTGATTTGTATGGTTTTCACCAGCAAATGAGGTAATTAGCATTATTCAGCGGTTTCCATGTCAGAATAGTGCTGGCAGGCTCATGCACATTCGCAGCCTTGTTTACTGGATCGCTCGGCAGTCATGTTCTGTGCAGAAGTTGCTACATTATTCTGACAGGGAGATTTTGCTTTATTGAATCCCAGCCATTGACTATTTTCTAACTTATTGAATTATGATGTTAAAGAAAATGCTGACATTTGTTGAGGCATAGGGCTTCAGTTAGACATATATTTTGGAAGATCTAGGTGATGAAATAAGCATAAGTATCATGTAACAAGTGGTGTGAAATTGAAAACAATGTTAAACCGATTGTAATGCTTATTTCTAAGATCTAACCCAGTAATATATAAGTTGTGACTTTTTTGAGAAATAAAATTTATTAACCCCCTGCGGTTTTCAATGTGTGGTGGCATATTTTATATCCACCTCAGTTACCACTAACTTATGTGGATGGTACCTCAGTTTAATGTTGCATCTGAAGGATGGCACACTTAGGAATCTCAACAAACACACCTGTCTTGTCTCTATCAGTAATCACTGTAGTGAATGTTTAACCAACAGCTTTTCTGGCACTTTTGGTCATCCTCTTCCTATATCTCTACCAGGTAGCTGTATGTCTTGCATGTAATACTTCTTTAGGTATGAGGAGCCCACATAGGGGATGTCTGAGGACAGTAGTAGATGGCTGCTTTCACATCTTGCAAGATGTCGTCTTGTGAGGGTATATCTGCCAGTGGGCTATATACACATAATGTCCTTCATCTTGTACTAGGTGAATCTGCAGTGTGCCCAGATACATTGTACTTCATTGTAGCGGTGTATGTCACTGGCAGGGAGGTTGGTGAACAATGGCACTAACATTCTGGGGTGGGCCTGTGACACCTCCACATTTGTGAAGATAGCAACAGGATGCATGTCACAACAGCTGTAATCCTTTCATCTGTACAAGGAAGCAGCATTCGCTATATCATTCTTCTTAGATTTTCCAACAGCAAAAGCAATATAAACAAACACAAAAAATATGAGCAAAGAAAGAAAAGATAAAACAAGGTTACATCCATTATGCAATGCAATTTAAACTGACAAAAATTAAACTATATTAAAAAACTATATACATGCTTACATATGACCAAGATATTTGCTATCTTCTATATATCTGTTTACTAACTCTGTCCAGTGTGCCTTATAGCCTCATAGTTCTTTGTTCAGATTTCAATAGAAGCATGTCACTGATACCCAGCTTCTAGATTTTGCCTCCATCACATTTAGTTTATAAAGTTTATAATAGGGTTTGACCCTTCTAATCAGTTTCAGATACTCTACAGGCAAACTCTCTTTTTTAGCTGTGCGCACCTTTCTCCATTCCCTTACTAGTACCATTTTTGGCACAAATGCCAACAGCAGTCAGGTTATTAGATCTTCGTTTCTCCATCCTGTGGCACTTGTGTCTGCCCCAAGTCCTAGTGCTTCCCACAATGAAGTTGTGTTTTACCAAATATCTCAGTTCAACCTTCAGTTGCTTGACTAATTAATTCTTCTGCTGTTCTATAATCCAAAAACATAAATAACACCCCTGAATCGTCATATCCACATCTCCAACACTTAAATTTTATAATTTGTCTCACTCACATTACCTTATAAGGTGTATTGTACCAGGTCTACTTCTACATCCCTAAAAGCCACAATACAGAAGATTGGAAGATTGAGATAAGAAGGAGAAAACCCAAAATAATGAATTGCGGAACTATTTCCAGGGCAAGTAAACACTTGTCCAACAGGGAGAATTATGCCCTTTCTCCACTGCAATATGATCCTAGAGTTGGCCAGAGTTGGTATATGCTACAATATAATCACCAGATTTGCTTCTAAATCCAACTACAAATCATACCACTGTCATGCACTGTGCAAACTGCAATGGCTAGAACTACCCCAACTACTCAACTATCATCAACTAACAATTGCCTACAATATTTTGAACTATCCACTCAAAACCCCATCTCTTAGTCAGTTATTAACCAACCACACATCAAATCGTTCCCTACGCTCTTGAGAAAAAAACACTACTGTCTATCTCTAAAGCCAACAACTACGCAGGACAAGCCCTATTCTCCCACAGCATAGCAAGAAACTGGAATAACCTTCCCCCTACCCTTACCTCTGCTATATCGGCCAATATGTTTAAAAGCTCTCTAAAAGTCCACCTCATGAATAAATGGATATGCCCATGAATCACATAACATTTAAACATATCTCTTGTGACCACGATTTCTATTCTCACTGTCTGATATATATATTATATTGTATATCTGTTTGACACTGTATAACAATTATTCTGCTGAACTTTATTGTGAACTGTACATAATCTATATCTGAACATTTGATGTGCTGAACTTTTCATACATTGTACATAATCTATGTCTGAACATTTGAGGTGTGAACTTATTGTAATGAGCTAAACATCAGAAATTCTACATAATCTATGTCTGAACATTTGATGTGTGAACTTATTGTAAACTGGCATTAAAATGTATGGAGCTTTTCTCCCTGGGCCTCTGCTGTAAATGGACCTGTGTCCAGTCAGACTATCCCGGTAAACAAATGTAAAATAAAAAAAAAAAAAAAATATATATATATATATATATATATATATATATATATATATATATATAGTTAGGGGAGTGGGGTGGGGGTGTGTGGGGCATAACTCCTCCACAATGGGAGGGGTTAGCTGGCGCACTGTGATTTACTGTTGTTTTTAGTAAGTATTCGCTTGGCCTGGAAATACTTACATGATTCGTGATTTTCCAGTTTCATCCTCCTCGCCTCGATCTTCCAGTCTTTGGTATTGTGGCTTTTTGGGATATAGAAGTAGACCCATGGGACCACAAGTATAAGATACATATTTGCTGGTCCCAGACATATGGCCATTCTCATATGTGATTCTACTCAAACTGTGTCACTTTCACATTAGTGGCTTCCTTAACTGTCTGGACCCACTCTAATCTGCTCTTCTTTTTGTTCTGTATTTGCTGATATCCTCATAAACGGAAATACCTCTTCCCCTTTTAATTCTCCTCCTTTTGTTCCAAGGAGCCTCCTTATTATTCTTCCCCTGTATAGTACTGGAATGCTTCATATAAGTCCTTATCAAGATATTAAAGCTAAAATGTGTTGATTTCCAATTTGAAAGCACCTATACCACCCTCTTACCCATTATCATAACATATCTGAGGTAACTAACTCCATTATCTGTTTTCAACCACATAAGCCTGCTTACTCCCATTTTGTCTGGTCTTGTTTGGGAATTTTGCCATTGACCTTCACCTGGTTACAACTTCTTTTATATACAGATGTTTTCCAAGTCATAGCTCCAAATTATTTAAGACCTATCTAACAATTTTCCTTGACTATTGGCCATAGATTTTCTTTGTAAAGGGCCATAACTCTTCCATCCCAAAGTTCAGTAACTTTACCCTTGTCATGCAACCTGATCCATTACACCAAATTGAATGCTACACTCTGTGAGGGAATATGTATCAACCCCATTCCCCTTCTAAGGATGATATTAACAGCTCTCGTCTTGGGATCCTGTGTGGGTATGCTTCACTTGCATACTCTTCGAGTAAAGTTTGTATTTTAACCACTAAAGGATGATTCAGTATTATTTGGATATGCCTTAAAATGTGTACAATACTAAGAAGAATTATAGTCTTAATAGCATTTAGTTTGCTTACAATAATAAATGTTCTGCATCCCCCATTCTGTAAAAGTTTCCTTATCTTTTATATTTATTTTCTCTTTCTTATAACTGTCCCTGCATATGTATAACCCACATCCAACCTGCGATAGTTTGGAATTTCCACCTTATTTATGTCTTTAGTTGCACTTCTGTTTTCCTTCTGTCAAAATGATCAATAAAGTTTTGCTACAATTCAGGTTCAGTGCCAGTACTTTACAGAACTTATCATATATATCTAGCATTAAGGGTAAAACATTGTCTATATCTTCATCTCTTAGTATGCAGTCTTCAACATACTGGCAAAACATGGCCAGACCACCCTTGTTTGCCTCTTTTCTAAAACCTCATGCATTTATAGAGACATCTCTTCTGTTAAAGAAGAAAAAACCCTGGTGATAGTGGGCACCCCTATGTAGCCCCCCAAAAGATTGATCCTTGTGTGGATATTCAGTCATTTGTTGATGCATCAAAGGTGGGGGTGCCATACACTTCTTAATCTTCTCCTCTGCCATACTTTAAATAGAAAATCTAAATTCACAGTATCAAAGATTTGTTTATGTAAAATAGTACCATACCTGATTCGGATATCCTGTTTGATGATTTAAAAGCTGGGCACTTTCTTCCAGTAATCAATACTCTGCCTACCTTTTTTGAAACCATTTTGTTCTGATCTCAGAATTTTGGACAAACACTCATCCGGCCTCCTCACTAGGATTTTTGAGAGGATTTTTATATCGAAATTTAAAAGTTAAATTAGTCTGTAGTTGGCCACATCCTTTCAGTCCTTCTTGTCCTTCTGTATTAAAATAAGTCCAGCATGCTTCATGCCTCCTAGAATTATTTACATCTTCTAAATCTGCACATAATGGTCACGTAATATTGGCCCACTTCTTTCCCCTATTTATAGAATTCAAAGTAAAGAAATTCTTATGCCTAGTGCTTTTCAACTTTTTATATTCTCTATAGCTGTCTGGATCTTCTATAATGTAACGGGCCTATTAAATTTCCACTGGCCTTCCTGTCTTCTAACTTTCTATTCATTGTTTTCTGAAACCATTCTGCTACCTGTTCCCCTTCATATTGTTGTTATATATCTTCAAAATATGATCTAAATGATTTCCTGACTTGATTGGGTGAAACTAATAGCTGCCCAGTCTTATTCTTTATATTGCTCACAGATTGTTCTCTGCATTTCTAATTATATACCCATGTGACTTGTTCTACACTGTTATAACCTTGCAGCCACTAGATGTCACTTCCAGTTATGCATTCTACCTCTGCCTGTGAAATTGTTAAATGCCGTAGTTCTCCCTTACGAATGCATGTCTCTTTAATAAGAAAAACTGCATTGTTACTGTTTCTGTCTGTGAAGATTAATTCCAGCATTTTTTAACCTATTATCCTTCTCCATCACTATGGTGGGCAGTATTCACCTATTTCTACCGTCCAGTGCCATTAAGTGAACTCTAGGTAGTATATTTGCTTATGTGACCTATGAACATAGAGATGGCATGAGTTTTCTTGCAATTAGCCATGTGTGTGCATGGCTTCCTACTAATGGAACTTTAATAACCCTGCCTCATGTCAATGCAATACCTAGAGAAACACCATAATTAACACCTCCACACAGATGCCACCCACACATGAGTATTCCCACGTCAGTGTGCACTGGAACATAGTCTTGCCAAACTGGTCAGATGTAGGTGTAGCTGCATAGGAGGTATATCATCCATTGCCTTCCAAAAGCTTATATGTACATATATGCATATACATATATTTCTTTGCAGTAATAGGTTGTGTCCATAGTTTAATAGGTTGTGTCCATAGGTAAGAAACATTGTAAAAGTAAATTCTCTCAGGCAGTGAATGACATTCTGCTTTAAGACCTTTGTGGCCATGGTTAATAGATGCACTGTCATGAGATAGTTGACTGGGTCTTCCATATATTTGACTGGCGCAACTTTATAGAGGATATTGATGCTGTTGGTGGCCAAAACTGGAATCATGTACAAGTCCAAAAAATGGTCACTGACATGGCTGGCTGCTATATTACAGAGTAAGGCAGTCCACCTGGCACAGAAGTAGGGGACCACGAGGAGGAGTTGACTGGCAGAATCACTTATCATGGGCATGGAGGGGTTCCTGGCATCTCTATGTGTGGGAGACCAGACAACAAGGGGACCGGACAACAGGGGAACAGACAGTGGAGTGTTATATATCAGTGCTGAATTGCACATGGCACCAAGAATATCTATCAGTGATGCCACAAGTGAGTATAGCTGAACATAAGGTACAATCTTCTGTGTTTGTCTAATTCAGGGTTATAGAATTTACAAGCATGGCTTCATTGTTTTACAGATATATCTGGATTGCATGACAATAGCTGTCTGCCCAAGGTGTGTTAAACATTAGTTTTCTGTAGTACTTTGTTACATAAGTGTAATACCACTAGGTTGTGGGTGTTGATAAAAGGTTCATCCTTAGAATGGGACATATTTTGTTTTCACAGTTACTGTGGTCCTTCACTGTGGATGTAGGCCTGCATAATGCTGGCAGCTGTGTGGCTCTAATGATGAGGGCAGCCAAATCCCACCACTGTTCAGGGTCATGGTTTCAGGGGTAGATTGGGTAATGTGATGGTCATATCCCTAACTCCTTCCACAGTCACATCTCCTATGACTAACCAACCCACCTCTCCCAGATCCAAGATGGAACCCAGAGACATGAAGATGTTGACATATCCATCCAGGGAGTGTCCTCATCCACTGCAATGCAGTCGCCCTTGGTTGACACCAGTTCCATTGAGTGAGATGACCTGAGATACTGCATGCCTGCTGCTAGACACACCTTGGGTACCATCCCCCTCAAGAGCTCAGTGTCTCCATGGCCATTACTCAGCATTTGTGCATGACCACATTACAAGGACAGGCAGATACCAATACATCCATAGCTGAGCTGGTTTGAGTAATATGTGGTCTGCTTATAACAAGCACTTATAAACCCTAGCACTAGACCCTCCTGTACTGTACAGTTGGACAAGGCTCTCTATTCGACCCTACCAGCCATCCAGTAAAACAGTTCACTGTACCTATCCAGGCATGTCCAAAGGGCAGTTTCAGGTGTACTCTCCAGTCCAACTGGTGAATCTGGGCATTTTGAGGCAATGTTACAACTGCTTCATGTACACAGACAACCCCCTCCTCCTACCACCAAATACTAATACATGCGAGAGATGCAGTTATACAGCCAAACTAGAGGCTAAGCTCTCTCAATCCAAGGCTGGATCACACAGTCAAGAGGAGAAGGGAAATACTTGCATCACATCACCAGTCTTACATAGACCCATTAAACCAGCACCGCAAAAAACACACATAAATACATGGAAACATACTCGGAGGCTCTAAATAAAAATCTACAAAACCAACAAAGACCTTCAAAGCAAACATCCAAGCAACCTCCAGCCCCCAACGCAAACGATGAAACACAAACTTCACAAAACCAGTGTGCCATGCAATCACAGCCCTTAAGGCAAAATAAGATATCCAACATACTAGTAAGAGGTGACTCTATAGTTAGGCACACTGACATCCCACTCACTAGGCTGAATAAGGAAAAGGTTACTGTTAGCTGCCTGGCAGGTGCCAGGATCTGCCACATAACACAAGCACTCAGGTCACTCCAGAACAAGTACAAATATGACCCTGTCATTGTCCATGTTGGTGTGAATGACCTGAGCCGTACCTCCCTGGACTACATGAAAAGAGACATGGAAGAGCTCTCTGATCATGTAGCCCAGGCCTGTATGACCCTGACCCTGAGTAGCATCTTGCCCTCATCAAGAATGATACCACGGTATAAAGAAAAAATTCTTGATTTCAACAATTGGCTAAGTTTCCGATATCATTCAAAGGGGATCCAGTGTCTGTCTGCCAGGGATAACATGCTTGACAAGCCACGCTGCTTTGCTAGAAATGGCTTGCACCTGTCACCCTTAGGCTTTCGAATACTTGCCAAGGCTCTTGCCACCCCCATAGTGCCTTTTTTAGGCAAGGCTCAAAAGACAAACCCACCACCATAAATAGTACAAGTAACAAAAAACTGAGGGTAATGCTACTCAATGCCAGAAGTCTAAAGCTCAAAATGGACGCACTCGAGGCACTCCTCAGTATGGAGAAAATCGATATATGTGCAGTAACAGAAACCTGGTTTAAGGCTCCAGAGAACAACCCAGCACTACCAGGCTACAACTCATACCATACATTTCGGCCACATAACCCAAACCGAAATACAAAAGGTGGTCGCATAGCCATATTAATCAAGGATACCCACACCTCCAGGTTAGTGACACAGCACAATGCTTCAGAGATCATCCACATGCAACTAACAATGGGTAAGACTGCAATTCAAACTGTAGCTTGCTGCAGATCATCCACCATGTCCCAGGACCCCCATTCCGCATTTCTGGAAACACTGGGAAACATAAAGGTCCTACCAAACACCCTAATATTGGGTGATTTCAATTATCCAAACATTAACTGGGAGAACTACTCAAGTACTAACTCCCTTGCCCAACTTTTCCTAGAATTTATAAACTCAAATGCCCTGGTTCAACTGGTCAACACTCCCACCAGAGGTGACAACATATTGGACCTGGTCATTACCAACATGGGTGACCGGTGTTCCACACCAGAGGTCAACCCCTCGCTGGTTAGATCTGACCATAAACAAATCATTTTGGATATCCATATTCCGCCCCCACCCCCTGACAAGAAAGCCACCATGAAAAACTTTTCAAAAGCAAACTTCACGTTATTTAAGACCAAGGTGGAAAGTTTCAAAGCCCCCATGCTGAAGGATAACAGTGTCCAAGCTGCAAAATCCTTTACTAATGCATTCTACGGGCAGCTACAAGAATGCATGGATTGTGACATCCCAAGCAAAACCAAGACTCACTCCTCCAAGAAAAGGAAATCAGTCTGGTGGCCTCCTGCCATAAACAAGCTATACAATAGAAGGAGGAAACTAGTACAGAAAAGAGTAAAATCCCAAGAAGGGAAGACATCCTTGATCAGTATCAGCAAGAAACTACGCTCCCTCATAAAATCATCCAAGGCGAGCTTTGAAAGAAAAATTGCCAAGGACTCCAAAGATAACCACAAGGCATTCTTTAGCTATGTCAAGAATCTAAGTGGCAATGCTCAGATCTGCTTGGAGTTATTGCAGAATGGCACAAAATACACTGAACCGACCAATATCGCCAACATCCTGGCAGATAGGTTCAGCGCAAACTTCACTCCCCTCTCACCCCCAAAAGGGCCCATAACCATACCAGAAGAATGTAGAGTCCCTGAAATCACAGACATTCAGGTTAAAACAGCCCTCTCCAAAGCCAAAAACACAGCATCAACGGGACCAGATGGTGTCCCAGGCTGCGTCCTACACGAGCTCAAAGATGAACTAACCGCTCACCTAAACACACTGTTCAAACTCAACCTCTCCACAGGCTACATACCCATAGAGTGGCGCACAGCAACAGTTATTCTGCTCCACAAATGTGGAGCCACAACAGACCCCAGGAACTATCACCCTATAAGCCTGATTAGCTTGGTCTGCAAGACTATGGAGTGCATCATCAAGGAACTCATTAACAGAGACATTGGGAACCTCCAAGCACTGGACCCTACCCAGTTTGGCTTTGTTAAGGGAAGATCATGCCTCCTAAACCTGGTGGACTTCTTTGAGACAGTTGCCAAGGCTATAGATGAGGTAAAGGTGGTACACACAGACTTCCTAGACCTCGCTAAGGCCTTTGACACCATTCCCCATTCTGGTATTATAGACAAGCTCACCAGCCTGAACATAAACCCCTACGTCACAAGATGGGTTGCCAACTGGCTCACAGACAGAACCCACATGGTGAGAGTTGTGGAAGCTAGGTCCAACTCTAAACGGGTTACAAGTGGCGTTTCCCAGGGCTCAGTCCTAGGACCCCTTCTGTTCGGCATATACTTCTCAGAGGTACAGGCAAGCACAGGGGGACTATGGCTGACCAAGTTCACAGATGACTGCAAACTAGGGGCTATAATTGACTCTCCGGCTGACACAGACATCCTCCAAAGGGGTCTCACTGAGACGGATACCTGGTGTCAAAATCATGGCCTCAAGCTAAATGCCAAAATGTGTATTGTCATCCCCTTTGGAAAAAACAAAGTACCCACAAACTACCACATAGGTGCTAGTCCCCTAAATACGGAAGACGTAATAAGGGATCTGGGGACCCAAGTAGATAGTAATCTCACCTTTGATAATCATATTGCCAAAGTGGTTAGAAAATCCTTCTATGTGGCCCACCTAATCACAAAAGGGTTCGCATCCAGATCAAAAGAGGTCATTGTGCCCTTCTATTAATCATTCATCAGACCCATCTTAGAGCACAATGCCCCATTTGGGATGTACCTTACAAGACACCTGCAACAGCTGGGAAGACCACAGAAGTACCTCACCAAGAGGATCAATGGCCACAAACAGATGCCCTATGCAGCTCGACTGAAGAAACTCCAGTTGTACTCGGTTGCATACCGCCAACTCAGAGGTGATCTCTGCCTGACATACAAGGCCATGTACAACCCAGAATTGATGGACATGCTCCACCTAAAGAAAATCTTATCCCCTCGAGCCACATGCTCTGGGGATTTAACCTTACGACAACAATAAATAGGACATGCTGGAGGGATAGATTCCTGTCCCAGAGACTTCCCATGCTTTGGAACAAGATCCCAATCTACATTAGGCAGAGCTCCTCACTAACACTCTTCAAAATAAACCTTGACGAGTGGATGGGAAACAGAAAGTTTACCTTGGGGATAACTTCAGTGGCTCTGCTGGACAGAGGCACAGGGAACTAATCTAAGGGGGCGGCGAAAGCCAACATATTCTGGCTAGGCTTATAAATGCCTTCGGGCAGATAGCCTAGTACCCACCTAGGAACCTATGAGCCTATTAAGACATCAGGAGTGCACGGACCATATATGCAGCATTATGGATTAGAGTCATGAAGGCTCATGGTAAGTTCATTTAAACAAATCGTTCATAGTTGTGTATTCTTTTATCTCTTTTTACCTGTCAAACCTATATTTCTCCAATAACCTATTTAAGTTATGCTTGATATCCTATTCTGGGACGTCTAACTACATTGAATGAATCTCTTACACTCTAATGCAATTTAACTTAATTTTGTAACCGACTATGTTTAACATTTACTTTATGTAAATAATTGTGTCTTTTACGTATTCTGTTATATGTGGAGCTTTTCTCCCCGGGCCTCTACTGAAAATGGACTGTCTTAGGCCCAGTGGACCATCCCGGTAAACAAATACAAATAAATAATAAATAAATAAATCCACCCAGTCTTAATGACTATATTTCTATATCGAGTGAACTTAAAAGAAGAGCGAATAAAAATTGATTTATTTTACAGAACTTTACAGTATTTTATATCATCTGTTATTAACTATTAGCTTTTTTCTTTTTGTGTGTTTTTCTTTGCAAGTTCATGTCTCTAAAACATTTGTTAAGTTTTCAAGACTTGCAGCATTTAATTGTTTTTTTTTTTTTTTTTTGGGGGTGTGTTTCTAGTTTATTCAAGCTTTTATCAGCATTGCAGTCATTATAACTCATGGTTCTGAAGAGGTCTGTTCACAGGCAAAACCGTGATTTTACTTTGTGTTTTCACATTAAAGGTTTGGTTCTGTGTGATCCTGGGCTTCTTGGTTTTTTTTTGTGTTATATTATGGACTTGTAATATAGGGAGTGTGTACATAGCAGATGCCAATGTGCAGTCCCACATCATAGCCACTACACATCCTATGGTCAGATCAGCTCCACCTCTGATAGGGAGGTGCACTGTGAGAGGAGAGTATGGTCTAGGACCTTTAGTACCACCACCTCCACACAACCACTGTCCACTGCTCAGAGCACTGCGGGGAGATGTGGACATACAGACAGATAAATTGTTTGTATAGAGACCACCTATAGGATGATCAGCCATAAATGCTGTTAGAACACAACATCCTATGTGCTTGTTGTGGATCATGACTGTGACTTTCCCAAAAGATGACAGCCTCATGAATGGGTGCAAGCATGGCCAGGCCTGTATTTCCTTTGGGTGCCCTGGACATGTGCACCAGATCAGTTTGCATCATTCAGCTGTACAATTAAATAATTACCTCTCTTTTTACAGCTGGAGTGACCTCCTTGGGAACCTTGGAATTTTGTTTCTTCCCTTTCCTGTTTTAGTATAATATGTTGCTACATTTCACCCTCCTTGTTGACTATCCAGTATCATGTCTATTAGAAGTTCACTGCCTTTCTTCCAATCATGTAATTTTCTATAAAGCTTGTATACATAAAGTGCATTACTCTGTATTTGTCCCTAGAGACTCTCAACAGCAGAGTGGTACAGTCACGTAGCAGTTAGCATTGGCACCCTACAGCACTTGGCTCTTCAGGTTATTCTGTGTGGAGCCTATGCTTCTATCATTTGTGCAAGTAAACTTTTGCCAGATGTTCTGGTTTTATCTCACAAGCCAAAGCCATGGTATAAATGAATTGGTGATCATTTAAACTGAGCATATGTATGTGTGACAGTAAGTGTGTGTGTGTGTGTGTGTGTGTGTGTGTGTGTGTGTGTGTGTGTGTGTGTGTGTGTGTGTGTGTGTGTGTGTCTTTGCACTGTGACAGGGGTTAGCACTCTGCTCAGGAGTGTTTATGTGCCCTGTCCCATTGAGTCCCAGGGTAGGCCCCTAGCTCCCCCTCAGACTTGAAGTGAATTAAGTGGGCAGTTGAATTCATGAATTGCAGTGGTCAAATGTTGCCATTCTTTGAATGATAAGGGTCAACCCAATTGATCTCATCCTCTTAGAATGTTGCTCCCACTGAGATCACTAATGTATTTTTTCATACAGACTTGTTCTCTTCTTACTCTCTCGACTGTTACCAGTGAAGACACTGACCACATACATGAATAAATGTGCCACCATGCAGGTGAGCAGATAAAACAGAACAAATGCAAAAAAGAAAAAGAGAATGCTGATTCTTGATAATATTTGACAGAGCTGCTGCTTGCCTGGGTTAATGTAGGAAAATCCTTTTTTTCTAAATCATTTTTATTTAAAGGTAAAAGAAAAAAACAACAAAGAACAAACATTTAAAAGCATCAGACATAATCATAAACTGTTGTCCTTTGAATAAGGATATCTTTTAATACTCCTTATCTGTCAAAAAAGGTTAGACACCACCAAATGCCACTCATAATTTCATTATCATTCCAAAATGCCTAGCCTCCACTGTGTTTACTTGAACAGAAAATCCTTTCCACTTACTGTTAAAGAGTTCTGCTGCTCTACACAGAGGACACATTTCTCCCAGAATCCCTCATAGTAAGCCTCACTATCTATAGTCATCTCCTTCTATGGGAAACTATTGCTACAAGGGGGAATAGTGCCCTGCCGCAGAAAACAACTACCTCCTCAATTCCTCTATTACCAAAATATCCCACCACTTCCTCCCACCACCTGAGCCACCCCACGTCTCTCTTTGCTCTATGCTCTGTACATATCTGTAAAGAATGACAAACTTAGGTTCCTAGGTTCACAGATACTTAAACATACTAATCATCTGCGAGGATCTTCAGAAGCCTAGCCATGCATTAGCACTATGTTTCCAGCCCTAGTATTTTAAGTACTATTAACCCAGAACTCCTTGTATTGTGAGCATGAATAACCCATGGGCAGGCGGACATTTACATGTTACTCCTGTTCATAACGGACAAGGATGCCGATCCAGAGATGGCTTTGCGGCTTCCGATCCACTCCTCCAGATTACACTTGTCTAGAGTAAGGGATGTACTTTGCTATCAATGGAGAGGAAGACTATTCTAGAGAACTGATATTCTTTATTAGACATAGCTATCCCTCCAGCATGAATGCAATCTTTTGTGTGGATGTTTCTGCCACTATTACACTTGTAGATGTGTGGTAGATCTGAAAGGATGGTGTTGGTAGAGGCTCTGTATGTGAGGCAAAGATTTCTTTTTAGTAACCTGTAAGATACGGAAAAAAGGGACAGGGCTTTATGGCAATCAATGTAGCCTTTGTGATTTATTGAGAAAGTATTGTGATCACTCAAGTTTTGCCAGGTCTGTGGACAGGTACACATCAAAGGGAGTATTATACTCAATGAGTGGCCTAACAATTGCAGTATACAGTGGAACGATCTCTTCCCTAGACCTGGATGCCATACTCTTATTAATAAGTTGTGGAGTGAAAAAGGACTTCCTTTCAAAAGTGGATACATGGTGATTGAATGACAGCTAATAGTCTACATGGGCTCACAGGTCTATCACTACTGAGTTGATTTTCAGGGGTGTGTTGTTGAGAAGATAGATGCAAGGGGCACCATGTTTGTCGAAGGATACAAATATACATTTTTTACCTACATTTTTAGGCTGTGGCTTTGGCACCAGTTATTTGTTTGGGAAAATCCTTCCTGAGGATATTGGCATCTTCTGGATAGTTTAAGATGTCACCAAGTTTACAGCCATCTGCAAACCTGGTCAGCCATAAACTCTTAACATTAGCTTTGATCTCTGAGAAGTAGCTGCCTAAGAGGCATGGCCCATTATCCAAACCATGGGGTGCACCAGTAGTGCCAGGTCTTTTGGAGCAGGTGGATCCACCCAGCTGGACTTCCTGGCTTCTGTTTGTGAGACAGTTTGCTATTCAATGAGTTAGATAGGGTTTTACATTTAGTTGGTTTCTCCACATGCCTCTTCTTTTGCTTTGTTCTTTTTATACCAACTCAGTAGACAATACTCTCCAATTCCTCCTTAATTCAACTATCCCTTTCTCATGTCTACCGCACCTATATACCTTTTTAACCCAAATCCTCAAATCATCGCTGCTCATGTAAACCCTCCTTAGATCACCAATTGTGAGTGATTTCCTTCTTCACCACCTCAGCCAATGAAATGTATCTCCACTTTTATCAACTGGCTCTAGCCCTCATTCTTTTCACTTAATCCAATTATATGAAATGTATAGTCTTATGGAAACTGGCATCTACAAACCTAATTACACATATTTCTTAGGGTCTTTTAGGTCTCCCACACATGACTGCAAACCTATCATATATGTCTGAAGTCCATTTCCTTGCACCTCCAACATTTATACACATGGCGGCACCCCTCATTTCTGACTTTCTAGGAGTATTTTACTTACGCCCCACTTGCTATCCTCTTTCTACCTGCTATATAGGTTCATAGGAGATTACTAGGCTAATGACTTAAGAGCCCTTACAAGCCTAGCCAATATAACCCAATTTTACCTAATATATAGCTCCTACGCCAAGAGGATGGCATGAATTTGCACCTGTACCTTGAGTATCTTATAGAATACCCTAACCGGTAAAAGTGCTTTTATTCTCCTGCATTTATTACTGCTTGTTAGTACCCTAATTACATTTATTTATTATTCTAAGCATCTTGGTTTTGGTTTTAGCGCTTGGGCTTCAGGCCAGGTACTTTACATTTAAGAAGGTTTTTGTGGTCTACACTCATGTGGACAAAACCTTATCAAAACCCTCTCTCCAGACGTCCACCCAAGTATTCAGAACACTATGTCTGGACAATTCCCATCAGTTTCTCCTAACAGCCTGGTGACATGGGCATACTGAGATAGGGCAGCAACTGCCTCATGTTCAATGACAGCCCTCTTCTCCTAGCACATAATTCTTCTACTTGCAAGAAATTCATCTACATCAGTAACTCTGAGTCCATGCTCTCTTATGCCACAGTGAGTACTTCTGACAAACAGGAGATTGCCAGCACAAACACCACACCACTCACATCACATAGCCAAGCACAACACACACCCACCTATGCAGAGGTCCTCAATAAAAACTTACCTAAACAGCAGGGACCTCCAAAACACACTCACAAACATTCCACACACAACAGCAAACACATCACACATAGTAGAGAACACACCAGGTTCTCCCAAACACAGCCCATAAGGCATAACAATAATCCAACACAGGAACCATGAAATAAACGGACAGTGCTATGGTAAACCACTTCAGAGAACAAACAATAAACGAAACAAAAAAAAACTCTGAAGATGCAAACACGCTGAATGTAAAACAACTTATATTCAACTCACAAAGCAGCTTTCGGCCAAAACCCTTCCATAGCGTGTTCATGCAATAGTAAAAATTCAAACCATATTTAAACAATAAAATCATGTGACACAGCCAGTCAATTACCTAATAATTCAATTATGTATAAAAAAGCTAAAATAATCTCATCCATAAAACAGTACAATAAAATGCAATAATATTATTAAAAAAAAAATATATATATATATATATATATATATATATATATATATATATATATATATACACACACACACACACACACACACACACATGCAGACCATAAAGAATAAAATTTTTAACAACTATTTCAACATTTGTTTCCTTCTTAATATTGGTTTCAAACTTACTGCTGTATTTAACCCCGATGTGTGATCAGCTTCCAAACGTAAAGTCCATTCATATTCACATACAATACATGTTATTTATGTCTTATGGTCTATCCCTTTCTCTTTGATATGCTTTGCCAAAGCATTGTTAAGCACTTCCCTCCTTATATCTGATTTATGCTCTGTGATTCTATCTTTGAGTTTTCTAGTACTTTCTCCTACATAAAATGCTAAGCATTTTGTGCATGAAGCCATATATAGTAATTGTATTACATGTTGCAAAGACATTAGACGTACATTTCCTCTTGGTTATTGGATGTACAAATATTTTATTCTTATCTATGTCATCACAACATTTACAGTTATAACAGGGATGGGTCCCTCTCATATTTATTCTATTTATTTTCTGTTGCCTGCTATGAAATATGTCTTTATAACAAAAACGTTGTTTCAAGTTAGAGCATTTCTTATACAAAAAACTGGGTCTATCTCCCGCAAGCCTGCATATCTCAGGCATAGATTTTAGTGTATCCCAGTTCTTTGTAATGATATTTTTAATGCCATTAAACCCACGACTATAAGCTGTAACATACCTAACTTGACTATTTTTACTAATTCTATTCAGAGCATCTATGCCTCTTCCTAACACTGAAAAATATGGTTTAGCATCCAGGTCTCTACTTTCTAGCACTACATTCTTAGTTTCTTCAAGTAAGTTAGTGTCATAGCCCCTTTCCTTATACTCTACTGACATTTCATCTATTTTACTACTACAGACATACTCATCAGTATTAAGTCTGCTAGCCCTAACAAACTGACTTTTGACTATGCTTTTAAATGTATGTGGGGCATGCATACTATTACGATGAACACACCTATTCATCTGTACTGGCTTTCTGTATATTGAGGTAGTAATACTATTCTCAGTCTTAGATTGATATCCAGATAATGTATCTCTTTCTTTGAATATTCGGTGCAACACTAAGAAATCCGTAGTTCCAGTCAAATAATCAATAAATATTTGTAATTGTTCATATTCACACCCCCATATTAAAAACACATTGTCCACAAAACACTTATAAAACAAGATTTTGTTACTTAAAAAGTGCTCATTATTAAAAATATATTCTTCACATTTTGCAACAGCAATGTTGGCATATGTATTAGCGATGGAAGTTCCCATTGCGATACCGGTCTTTTGATGAAACAATTGTTCATTAAATAGAAATATATTATTAATAAAAACTATATTTAATAATTCACATGTAGTTTCTATCTCCCTTCTGGTCATATCAGCTTTTTCACATAATAATACACGTATAGCATTTATCCCAAATTCTATTGGAATTACAGTGAAAAGTGATCTAATATCTAAAGTAACAAAATAAAGTCATATTCAATGCAATCCATATCACACTCAAATAATTTTTGTAAAAAATGTTTAGTATTCTTAATATAACTTCTTAGACCCATTAAATTTTTTACCTAATACTGTCTGTAAATAGATCAAAATAGGCTTGGTTACCCACCCACTACCTGATACAATTGGTCTCATAGGCGGGTGGTGGATGTCCTTATGTATTTTGGGTAAACTGTATATGGTGGGTATCTTTGGACATAATATTGTTAAATAATTAAATAAATCCAAATCTATATCATGAATAATTTGCAATTCATATATGTCTATGTTAACTCTAGTTATAAATCTTGATACTTCACTGTAGCCTACTTCATTAAAAACAGCATTATCATTAAAAATTTCAAACATGGCATCCTCGTAATACTTCTTATTCATTATTACCGCTGCCCCTCCTTTATCGGCTTGTTTTATTATAACATCAGTGTTATTCTCAAGTTCTTTCAAAGCATTATATTCATTTAAGGAGAGATTATAATATTTTGGAACATTTGCATTGTAATATTCTCTTATTTCATGTTCACATATCTCATAAAAAACTGTAACAACCAGACAATTAATAGGGGCAAACAAACTTGATGTCCTACATATTATTTGTGTATATTCTGCAGAGTCTTTAAAAAAACATTTTCAAACTCAAATTTCTTACAAACATTTTTAAATCAGTCAATGTAACTACGACACTGTCGCTACATGAAGGGATAAACTGAAGGCCTTTACTTAAGAGACTAATGTCAGATTCAATTAATTGCAATGTAGATAAATTAACAACACAAACTTCATTTACATTGCTTGATTCATTGTCCGACTTTGTGTTTGTGGTCCTTTGCTGTGCCATCTCTGGTTCGCATGCTCCTTGTTCTGTGTTCTGCCTCTCGACATCTCCCTCGGCCTCACTGCAACAGTTTCTGGTAGTTTCAAAACTAAAGGGGCAGTGACATTCTGAAAACCCTTATTGGTTTGGACTATACCATTATTACTTGTATAGCAGATGGAGTTTCCACAGCCATGAACATTAGTCTTTGAATTGGCTGTAGGTTCAGTTTCACTAACCACAGACTCTTTTCGGCAAATTTCATTTATGAAAAAGTTATCTAAACTGTCCAAACTTCTTTCATTCACATCTGATTTTTTATTATTATCGTTATTAGCATTTATATCACCATTCACGCTGCAACCCTCCCTTGGCCAAGAGAAGATGTGGCCATTTGTAAAGTCATTGAAGTTTCTTAGTAGCGTACTTTTTTTGCCATTATTAACTTATTCTCAAAGTCAGTTATACACTGTAACATATTATTGTAAGCTACATGGCAGTCATGAAAAGCAGGCATTTCAGTTAGTGCATTTTCTATTTTTATTATCTCATCTTGTAGGCTCTGGTCCATATTAAGAAAAAAAATCATTCATGAGCCTCATGTAATCAGCACTTAATTTGAGATTAAGCTCTAGCCATTTGGCTAAGAGCTCAGGATACAGGTTCTTATATGAAGGCATCTTAAGTATCCTTAATCCTCGTGGGCAGATACCATACTCAAGGTAGGCTAAAAAGCTAAATCTTTGCCAGTACCATAGTGGTTACTTTGGATTTTATTACGGTACAGCCTGGGTGCAGAACGTTGTGCACTATGACACAGCCAACTACATCAATGGAGTGTAATACCGTCGGCACTTGTCGGTCTGTGAATATGTTGTTACAGGTTAATTCTAAACCATTATTAACAGAGATGAATAATGCAACATTGAATGGTACTAGAAATCAATGCACATCTAATATTGACTTTAATAAGCAACTAAATGTACTTGAGAAAAGAACTGTATCCTTTAAGAGACTTCAATGGCAATGATTTAGCTTTTTAGCCTATCTTGATTATGGTATCTGCCCACGAGGATTAAGGATACTTCAGATGCCTTCATATAAGAACCTGTATCCTGAGCTCTTAGCCAAATGGCAAGAGCTTAATCTCATATTAAGTGCTGATTACATGAGGCTCATGAATGATTTTTTCTTAATATGGACCAGAGCCAGCAGGATGAGATAATGAATATAGAAAATGCACTAACTGAAATGCCTGCTTTTCATGACTGCCATGTATCTTACAATAATATGCTACAGCGTATAACTGATTTTGAGAATAAATTAATAATGGCAAAAAAACATAAGCTACTAAGAGACTTCAATGACTTTAGGAATGGCCACATCTTCTCTTGGCCAAGGGAGGGTCGCAGTGTGAATGGTGATATAAATGCTAATAATAATAATAATAAAAAATCAGATGTGAATGAAAGAAGTTTGGACTGTTTAGATAACATTTCAGCAAATGAAATTTGCCTAAATGAGTCTGTGGTTAGTGAAACTGAACCTACAGCCAATTCAAAGACTGATGTTCATGGCTGTGGAAACTCCACATGCAATACAAGTAATGATGGTATAGTCCACGCCAATAAGGGTTTTCAGAATGTCACTGCCCCTTTAGTTTTGAAACTACCAGAAACTGTTGCAGTGAGGCCAAGGGAGATGTCAAAAGGCAGAACACAGAACAAGGAGAACGTGAACCAGAGATGGCACAGCAAAGGACCACAAACACGAAGTCAGACAATGAATCAAGCAAAGTAAATGAAGTTTGTGTTGTTAATTTATCTACATTGCAATTAACTGAATCTTAAGTAAAGGCCTTCAGATTATCCCTTCATCTAGCGTCAGTGTTGTAGATGCATTGACTGATTTAAAAATGTTTGCAAGAAATTTGAGTTTGAAAATGTTTTTTAAAGACTCATCAGACTATACACAAATGATATGTAGGAAGATAAGTTTGTTTGTCCCTATTAATTGTCTGGTTGTTACAGTTTTTTATGAGATATGTGAACATGAAATAAGAGAATATTACAATGCAAATGTTCCAAAATATTATAATCTCTCCTTAAATGAATATAATGCTTTGAAAGAACTTGAGAATAACACTGATGTTATAATAAAACAAGCCGATAAAGGAGGGGCAGCGTTAATAATGAATAAGAAGTATTATGAGGATGCCATGTTTGAACTTCTTAATGATAACACTGTTTTTAATGAGGTAGGCTATAGTGAAGTATCAAGATTTATAAATAGAGTTAACATGGACATATATGAATTGCAAATTATTCATGATATAGATTTGGATTTATTTAATTATTTAACAATATCATGTCCAAAGATACCCACCATATACGGTTTACCCAAAATACAAAAGGACATCCACCAACCACCTATGAGACCAATTGTATCGGGTGGTGGGTGGGTAACCAAGCCTATTTCAATCTATTTACAGACAGTATTAGGTAAATATTTAATGGGTCTAAGAAGTTATATTAAGGATATTAAAGATTTTTTACAAAAATTATTTGAGTGGGACATGGATTGTATTGAATATGACTATATTTGTTACTTTAGACATTAGATCACTGTAATTCCAATAGAATTTGGGATAAATGCTGTACGTGTATTATTATGTGAAAAGCTGATATGACCGGAAGGGAGATAGAAACTATATGTGAGTTATTAAATATAGTTCTTAGTAATAATATATTTCTATTTAATGAACGTATGTTTCATCAAAAGACCGGTGTAGCGATGGGAACTTCCATTGCTAATACTTATGTCAACATTGTTCTTCTTCCGGCTTTTCCCAGTTAGGAGTCGCTACAGTGGAACTCTGGTCCGCTAATGATTGGCAGTAGATTTTTACAGTGACGAGGTGCCAGCTCGACGCCCAGCCTTCAATGAAGGCATGCCCATTCTATGCATGTCTTTCAAATGCCACTCGACTGTGGGGAGGACATGCAGACTCCACACAGAAGGCGCTCCAGCCGAGAATCGAACGAGAGAACCTCTTGCTGTGAGGCGACAATGCTACCGCTGCACCAAATGGGAAGAAGAATATATTTTTAATAATCAGCACTTTTTAAGTAACAAAATCTTGTTTTATAAGTGTTTTGTGGACGATGTGTTTTTAATATGGGGTGTGAATATGAACAATTACAAATGTTTGTTGATTATTTGAATGGAACTATGGATTTCTTAGTGTTTAGCGCCGAATATTCAAAAGAAGAGATACATTATCTGGATATTAATCTAAGTAAGACTGAGAATAGTATTATTACCTCAATATACATAAAGCCTGTATAGATGAATAGGAATGTTCATCGTAATAGTATGCAAGACCCACATCCATTTAAAAGCATAGTAAAAAGTCAGTTTGTTAGGGCTAGCAGACTTAATACTGATGAGTATGTCTGTAGTAGTAAAATAGATGAAATGTCAGTAGAGTTTAGGGAAAGGGGCTATGAAGTTAACCTACGTGAAGAAACTAAGAATGTAGTGATAGAAAGTGGAGACCTGGATGCTAAACCATATTTTTCAGCGTTAGAAAGAGGTGCAGATACTATAAATAGAAATAGTAAAAATAGTCAAGTTAGGTATGTTACAGCTTATACTTGTAGGTTTAATGGCGTTAAAAATATCATTACAAAGAACTGGGATATATTAAAAACTCTGCCTGAGATAAGTAGTCTAGTGGGAGATAGACACAGATTTTCATATAAGAAATGCTCTAACTTGAAACAACTTCTTTGTTATAAAGACGTATCTTACAGCAGACAACAAAAAATAAGTAGAATAAATATGAAAGGGACCCACCGCTATTATAACTGTAAATGTTGTGATGACATAAATACGAATAAAATATTTGTACATCCAATAACCAAGAGGGAAATTACATTTAATGTCTTTGCAACATGTAATACAGTTAATATAGTATATATGGCTTCATGTACAAAATGCTTAGCATTTTATGTAGGAAAAAGTACTAGAAAGCTCAAAGATAGACTCACAGAGCATAAATCAGATGTATGGAGGGAAGTGCTTAGCAATGCTTTGGCAAAGCATATCAAAGAGAAAGGGATTGACTATAAGTTTGTGTTTAAGGTGATTAGTCAAAAGAATAAAAACATAAGGGGAGGAGACATAAATAACATGTATTGTATGTGAATATGAATGGATTTTACATTTGGAAGCTGATCACACACCGGGGTTAAATACAGCAGTAAGTTTGAAACCAATATTAAAAAGGAAACAGATGTTGTTGAAATAGTTGTTAGAAATTTCATTGTTTATGGTCTGCATGTGTTCTAATATTTTGTGTGTGTATATATATTTTATAAAAATATTATTGCATTTTATTGTAATATTTTATGGATGAGATTATTTAAGCTTTTTTATACATAATTGAATTATTAGGCAATTGATTGGCTGTGTCACATGATTTTACTGTTTAAATATGGTTTGAATTTTTACTATTGTATGAACACACCGAGGAAGAGATTTGCCTGAAAGCTGCTTTGTGAGTTGAATATAAGTTGTTTTACGTTCAGCGTGTCCGCATTTTCAGAATTTTTTTTTTGTTTAATAATCCAACACAGGCCATAAGGCATAACAATAAACCAAAATATACTAATCATTGGCGACTCAGTTGTGAGACAAACCGATGGTCCCCTCACCAGGTTCAACATGAAGAAGGTCACTGTCAGTTGTCTGTCAGGTGTCAGAATCCAACACATCACCCATGCACTTAAGTCTCTCCACAACAGATACAAGTTAGACTCTGTCATTGTCCATGTTGGTGTGAATGACTTACATATACCTCCCTGGACTATACGAAGAGAGACATGATTGAGCTCTCAGAGTATTTGTCCCAGGCAGGTATGACCCTAGCCCTAAGCAGCATCCTACCTTCACCAAGAATGATACTAAAATACCAACAAAAAATAATTGACTTCAACAATTCGCTTAGTTTCTGGTGCTATTCCAAGAGGATCCAGTATCTGTCTGCCTGGAATGACATGGTTGATAGGCCTCAATGCTTTGCCAGAGATGGCCTCCACCTGTCACCCCTGGGATTCCAGATCCTGGCCAGGGGTCTTGCCTCCCCCATTGTGCCTTTTTTGGCAATGCCCCAAAGACAAATCTTCCAACATAAAAGATCTGTCAAAAAGCAAATTGAAGGTCATGCTGCTTAACACTAAGAGCCTTAACCTGAAAATGCATTCACTGGAGGCTGTCCTCACAATGGAAGATGCCGACATCTGTGCGTTCATGGAAGCTTGGTTCAGAACTGTGGAGAGCACCCCTACCTTACCAGGCTATACCTCATTCCACACATTCCAGCCCCAAAATGAAGCTGGGAAGACTAAGGGTGGTGGAGTCTCTACTTTCATTAAGGACAGGCACATCTGCAGACTGGTTTGCCAGCATGATGCACTAAAACTACTCAGGTGCAACAGACAGTTAGCAAGATACCCATCCAAGTTACAGCCAGCTATAGACCCCCCTCCATGACTCAGTACACCCACTCCTCCTACCTGGACCTACTTGAGACCATCAAAATACCTGCTAACACCCTGATCCTTGGTGACTTCAACTACCCCACCATAGACTGGGTGAACTATTCCTGCACTAATGTGCTCACCCAATGATTCCTTGACTTCATCAATTCTAGCACACTATACCAGCTCATCTCATCCCCCACATGGGGAGATAACATTCTGGACTTGGTTCTCACCAACATGGGTGACTGTTGCACAACTCCCATAGTATGTTCTTCCCTGTTGATATCAGATCATTGGTCTGTCTCATTCAAAGTTTCTATCCCACCCAACTCCCCCCAGCCACAACTAGACTAAAAAACGTTTCAAAAGATAACTACAACCTCCTAAGGGAGGGTATCAGCAGCTTCACACGACTGCCTCCTTCAAAGGATGCAGAAAACTATGCTGAACAGTACGCCAGTGCAGTAAACAAGTACCTGTATAACTGCATGGACTCAGTCATACCCAACAGAACTCAAATCTGCTCCTCAAGGAAATGCAAACCTGTCTGGTGGGCATCCATCAGCAGGCTTTATAACAAAAGGAAGAAACTGTTGTTCAAGGATAAAAGGAACAAATTCCAAATTGGAAAAACTCTCTCATTAGCCTCAACAAGGAAATTAGATCACCAGTGAAAACCTACCTCCAAAGACAGTTATGAATCAAAACTAGCCACTGAAACAAAGGGAAACCACAAAGCATTCCTGAGTTATGTCAGAAACCTCCATGGTAAAGCCCAGGTTTGTTCCAAATTAGTAATTAATGGTATCACTTACACTGATTCTGTTGACTTAGCAACCTGCTAGCAGATAGGTTCAGGGTAAACTTCACCCCCCTGTCCCCCCAAAGGCCCATTTGACATCCCAATACTTGACCTGCACCTCACATCTCCACAGATCAAGTGTTACAGGCCCTATCCAAGGCAAAGAACACAGCTTTCATGAGACCTAATAGTATCCTAGGAGGCTGTATTCTGCACCATCTCCAACAAGAACTAGCTTCACCATTCAGCACCCTATTCAACCTCAACCTAAGTACAGGCTTCATTCTAGCAGAGTGGAGACCTGCTATTGTCATCTCTTTGCACAAAGATGGTGCCACTACTGACTCTGGAAACTATCGCCCCATTAGCTTGACAAGTCTGATCTGTAAAGCCATGGAGTGTATTATTATGGATCTCATAAACAAGAACCTAGGAAATCTCCAGGCACTTGACCCCACCCATTTCGGATTTGACAAGGGTAGATCTTGCCTGTTGAACCTGGTTGACTTCTTTGAGACTGTCACCAAGGCCCTGGATGAGGGAAAGTCAGTACATGCAGTTTACGTTGACTTGGCCAAGGCCTTTGACACAATCCCCTACTCAGGCATCATCCAAATCCAAAAGCTAACACAAGTTGGTGTAAATCCCTATCTCATCAGGTGGGTGGCCAACTGTCTCATCAATAGGACCCGCAAGGTCAAAATTGGCATCTCCACCTCTGACAGTAGACTTGTCATTAGTGGTGTTCCCCAGGAATTTGTCCTGGGACCCCTACTGTTTGGCATCTACTTCTCAGAGGTCCAGGCAAAGACAAAAGGCTTGTGGCTCACCAATTTTGTGGATGACTGTAAGTTGAGTGCTGTCATTGACTCCCCAAATTATTTTACCATACTACAAGGCAGTCTCACAGCAACAAATGACTGGTGCCCACATCATGGCTTATGTTAAATGGAAAAAAATGTATTATCATACCATTCATCAAAAACATGCCCCCTACTGACTACCACATCAATGGCAACCCCCTAAGCACACAACCTGTGGTGAGAGACCTGGGTACTCAGGTTAACAACAATCTCACATTCGACCATCATGTAGTAGCATTGATCAGAAAAGCCTTTTACTTGCTTCATCTCATAAGTAAAGCGATTGCATCCAGAAAAAGGGACGTTATTACCTCTCTGTACTCCTCTTTCATTAGGCCAATAATTGAGTATAATACCCCGTTTGATATGTACCTCTCCAAACATCTGCAACAACTGGAAAGGCCACAGAAATACCTCACAAAGAGAATCCATTGTCTACAACACCTGTCCTATGTGGACAGGCTCAAATCACTATCACTCTACTCAGTATCATACAGATTGCTCAGAGGTGATCTGTGTCTCACGTACAAGGCAATTTCGGACTCTGCCCTACTAAAGATGTTCCATATCTGTCAGTCTAATGCATTGCACAATACCTGCTCAAAAGGCCTAAATCTAATAAGTGCCATCAACAAAACCTGCTGTAGTGACAGATTTGTCTCCCAGAGGCTGCCCTATCTCTGGAATAGACTTCCCATACACATCAAACAAAGTACCTTGCTGACCCTCTTCAAGTGCAACCTTGATGAGTGGATGGGAAACCACAAATTTGTCCCAGGGGTTCCACCTGTATCCCTCAATGACAGGGCCAACAGGTGCTGACTGAGGTTGCTTTTTTTGGGGATGAACTCTTGGCTAGGCTTGTAAGGGCCTCAGGGCCATTAGCCTAGTAACCGTCTATGATCCTAAATAGACCAGCTCAAAGTCAGAAATACTCTCCCTTTCCCACCGATACAAACTAGAATCTAAACTGTAGGTTTCCAAGCTTGTGATTTTTACATCAGATAATACTAAAATCCATTTTCCTCAATCAGTTGTCACAATTTAAGGACATAAAAAGTGAAATTTCATAAAAAGTATCAAGGATGAATGTAATTTCCGACTAATAACAAAAATTTAACTTACTACCAAGCTTATTATGAGGAAGGCTTGGTTCTACTTCAGGCAGAATAGGTCTTATCAAGTGTATAAATGAAAATATAACTGTAGTCAGAATAGTGCAGAGGAAAAAATACCTGTTAAAGCACAGAACCCATTGACTGTGGCAAATTACAGCATTGATAGGGGTAGAGGAGTTAATCTAGCCACCACATGGACATTTTCCTTAATGGGGGGGAGGTTGTATAGCAAATGCAGTTCTGGGTTTGTTTTTCTTAAGCTTAACTTGCAAACTCCCTGATTCAAAAACAAACTGCTTTCAAGTCAAGTTTGAAAAGAGGTACTTACACCTAGATGGTCACCAGGTCAACAAATGAATACAATGAAATATATCAAAATAACATTAATAAACCCAATTTTAGTTCTATGTGTATCTTAGCCAATACATTGTTATGCATACCTCTAGCATATAATTTAACTCTGTATGTGTGTGTGTGTGTGTGTGTGTGTGTGTGTGTGTGTGTGTGTGTGTGTGTGTGTGTGTGTGTGTGTGTGTGTGCGTGTGTGCGTGTGATATTTCAGTTAGTTTTGTGAATGTCACAACAGCTAGAGTGGTTTCCAGGAAGTGTATGATCCACAGCCTACAATGTAGTTTTCTAAAGATGTGGGATATGAACTCAACTACTGTCTTTGTTTCTGAAACTGAAACAGCTTTCAGGGTTTTACTAAAGATTTTGAATGTAATTTTGGAGATTAAATTCATAAATCAAGAGTATTAAATACATGTGGATTTTCTTTTGCAATAATGCAGTTTTTACATTCCTCGTACCGTGGAGGAATGAGGTCTTTAGCTATTCCACAGCTCTTACAGTGAGAAACTCAGACGTGCTAAATGCAAATGCATACTCATACATTGTTTTCTAACAGCCGTATGCCAAACTGCATCCCCAGTGGGCTGTCCGAATGTAGAAATAGTCTTGTTTCTCATAGTTTGCTATTGTTCATAAAAGAGAAACACAGAAAATTAAAAAGGATGTGAAACCTTACGTGAAGAAAAGGAGTGTCTGACTTAACTTTTCTATAATCCATGATTAAGTTATTAACAAACAAGCAACATTTTTAAATTTTACCATTTTCTGTTTAATAGCTGGCAGTGCCTGGGTGATCACATTTCAGTTATATAAGCATCCTTTACTTCCCTCCCTTTTTCAGATAACTGGACCAATCACTGTCTAACACAGAAATGTGGTGTGAAAAATCTTCTTTGTCAGTGACCAGAGTTACAAAACAGAAAATCAGATGGCCTCACAGAACTGTATAAGCTTTGAATAACTTGGGTTACAATACCAGAAAATTGGGTTGCAAATAAACGAGAGAACAAAAGTTAAACAGAAAACTCAGTAGCACGTATTGCAGGTATGTCGTTTATAACCAGTTGTCTGAAATTACTACTGAGACTGCTGTATTTTTTAATTAATTCAAAAGAGTGTGTTAATTTAGAATGGATTTCTGTCAGATGTATTTATTTAAAGCAGGTCCCTCAGATATGTTTATTTAAATCAAGTCCGATTTTCCTTAAGTTGTATCAAGACCTAGTAAGGAGTGTGACATTTAGACATATTACATTTACTGCTGGTGCTCTGAAGTTATGAGGGCAGAATGTCTTTCTGTAGCATGTCGTTTCATGTAATAAACATGATCATACAGAGCGTGAGCAGTAGAACAGTTTGCTTTGTTATTCCGGCACTATTGATCTTTTGTATAAGTCTTGAATAATATATGTTTATTCTTTCCAAATTATGGCAGAAATGTATATTTAGCTTTAAAATGTATCAATATTTATAGGTCCAAATTATAGACAATAGCATTTCTCATTTTGTTAGTTGGACCCACTGCAAAGAAACTGATTTCACAAGACAGTTAAGGATCTGTATTAATGCAATATAACATATACAATCTCAGACACTAAGAATTAAAGTTTACTGGCACTGTGACAGAACTAATACATTTTAATTAAAAAGTGAATTAATTTACACTTTTTACAATGTAGCACAGACTCGATAAATCAGATTTAGTCTGTCAATGTTAATCAGAGAATGAAGAAAAATATGAAAATGTAGAATAGTGTGGAATAGCTATGGAGAAATGGATATTATACAATTCTTCCTCTAAAACGTGCACGCTGATTGGCCAGCCCAACCAGCGTGCCCGTTGTAAATCCCTCAATATACTAACGGAAAAAGGTCTGGTCGCCCGGACTTTTTCCGTTAGAATAAAACACTGTGTCGCTATGTTAAAAGAGTTTAACATAGCGACACAGGTTTAAAAAAAGCAACGCAAATCTACGTTGCTTTTTTTAAAGCTGTGTCGCTATGTTAAACTCCTTTAACATAGCGACAGTAAAGCAACGGAGATCTTGCGATCTCCGTTGCTTTTTTTTTTTAAACCTGTCTCGCTATGTTAAATGGGTTTAACATAGCGAGACAGCTTTAAAATAAGTAACGGAGATCTCCGTTGCTTATTTTAAAGCTGTCTTGCTATGTTAAACCCATTTAACATAGCAAAACAGTAAAAAGCAACGGAGATCTTGCGTTCTCCGTTGCTTTTGCCCACAGCTCTGATGTACTGCGTAGGCATGCGCAGTACATCAGAACTGCCACGGAATACCAGACAGCTACGGAAGGGCAGCAAAGAGGCATTATACAATGCCATTATTTAAGAAAAGTAATTATTTCTTTTCTTAAATAATGTCATTATATATAATAACCACTTCTGGGTGTGGGTAATGCGGGATTTAACCACGGTTGTGTTTGTTTGGTCCCTCGGGCTTCGCCCTCGGGACCAAACCACGCCAACCATGGTTAAATCCCGCATTACCCACACCCAGGCGTGGGTTATTGCTATATTTTATTCAAAATGATATGTTAAAGAAAAAAGATTAAATTCTTTCAGAACGTTGTAGAATGTGGGAAAATATTTTACAGGATCTCTGTTGTTTAATCCAAAAGAGAAAATATAATGTTAAATAATAAGTTGTACATTGTTCATGATTTTGGAAGCATATGTGATACACATTGTTCACAATTTTGGACACATGCATGAATCAATGCAACAGTTATAAGATATCAGACATTTAAGTGAAAGAAATACAGGAAATGAATGCATATTAATTATGTTGTAAATAAAGACAGTGCATTGTATAATCCCATCATATTTAGTAAAATAATTTGCAAATTGCTTTCAGTACTGATAATGGAAATAGCATGACAGGTGCTTTCTGGTATAGCTCCAATGCAATGGTTATAGGAAGAAGATTTCTCACAGTCCTTCCACTGTTTTATGTATTCTGTATTCAGGACAGAGAGGACAGTATAAGCCTGAAGTGCAGAAAGTTACTGTTATAGTAAAGCATGGGACTTACCTGAGCTGGCGTAAAGAGATGTAGGTAATAGAAAACCACTAAACTGCTAGTGTCATTTCATAAAAAAGAGGGCTACAACAATATTTACAGCTTAGTGACATTCGGATGGATAGATGTCAGCAAAATGGGAGAGTGCCCGCAAATATCATTACACAACATGCTAGAATAAGTCCTACAAAAGTAATAATATAACCTCAGAAATGCCATTACAATTGTGACACATTTTAATATAAAGCAAGTAAAAATAAATATTTACAGATGTCAAGTCTTTAGTTGCAGGCGTAGAAAAGCAGTGGTGTATATCTCAGTTACTGGCTCTGAATTCACTACTGTGTGTGTGTGTGTGTGTGTGTGTGTGTGTGTGTGTGTGTGTGTGTGTGTGTGTGCGCGAGAGTGCTTGTGTGTCTGTGAATATGACACTTGGTTGTATACTCATTTAAACCGAACGCAAAGGATCAGACAAAACTTACCTTTATTTTCTCTAAAACGGCTAAAATTTCTGTACATATTATGTCATGCTTAGCCAACATTTCCATATTATGTTTAATTTGGTATAATTGTTTGAACCATAGATTTTTTATTGCTTTTTTATTGCATTATATTTGAAGATTATAATATTACTGTTCTTAAAATGTTTTTATAATACTTTGGTGCTTTTCTCCCCATGCCTTTGCTGAAAATGGGTTTTCCAGTAATCAAATATCAATAAATAAACAAATAAAAGCAAAAGCGAACTCTCCACAAACACCAAGTAACACAAAAAGAGAGAAAACAACCGCAAAGAGAGGGAATACGTGTCCAAAAATTTAATGTAAATCCACACGACAAACAGTTAGTATGACCGCCTTAACTACAATCGTGTTTTCGTCCCAAAACATGGACTTAATCAGATAAAACATTTCACTTTCATCACACACTTTTATACAATCAATTAAAATAAAAAACAATAAAAAACAAAGTAATTCCATTCAAATAGACAAATCAAATTTAAGCCCATTCTAGGGGAAAAGGAAGTTAAAAATCAAAACTGGGAGACGAGAACGAAAGGGATAGAGTTTAATAGGGAATTCCAACAAGCCCTTATATTAGAATATAATGCATTAAATAACAACATTAGGGCAACATTCCAAAAAGAATGGGAAAAATTTACCTCCCTTACGGATTTGGAGGGTCTCCCTCAAAGTACACCTAAGATAGTGTTTAGGAACTCTACCAGTATAAAGGGTATATTAGAAATAAGGAAGGATCAGTATAAAAAGGGAGAAAGCTGGGACATATAGGTGTGGGAAATGTAAACACTGTGAATTTATAATAAACAAAGAGAAAATTTACTTGGAAAGTAAGGGACGCTGGTTAACTAGTAAAGGTTACTTTAACTGTGATTCCAGGGGCTTGGTATATTTTGTCACTTGTGAAAGGTGCAACTCCTTCTACGTGGGTAAGATGGAGAGAACCCTCAAAAAAAAGAATATATGAGCATACTTATGACATAACAAAAGGGAAGGAGACCAATGCCTTGTTTAAACATTCTAAGTATTGTGAGGGTTATAAATTTAGTTTTTTTGTCCTTGAGCAAATTAAAAGTGATGTTAGAGGAGGCCCTTGGGAGGAAACAACAGGTTACAAAGAATTATGGTGGCAAATAGTTTTGGAAGCAAACAAAGCACCTGGACTCAATGAGTATATATCTATTCTTCCCCTTTTGAAATTGAGAGCTGCTAAAGTGTGAAAGAAAATTTTAAGTATAGAAGATGTAATATTAAATGAAGACAGAAGGTGGCACTGTTGTTATGGGAATTTTAATTTACTTTATTTTCCATAAATATATGAATGCATTAAGGTTTAGGAATTAAATGTTTTAATAATAAACAAAATAACGTTTTTACATATAATATTTTTTTAAATATTTATTATAGTATATGAATTAGTAAGTTAATGAATGTTTTTTAAGAGAAGTTATATTTTGATTAAGAATGGATTTATGATATTAACATAAAGTGTATTATGTTAAAGAATGCATCAACCTTGGTCATAAATAATTAATGAGTTTAAAGGAAATTTCATTTGTCTATTTGAATGGAATTACTTGTTTTTTATTGGTTTTTATTTTAATTGATTGTATAAAAGTGTGTGATGAAAGTAAAATGTTTTATCTGATGAAGTCCATGTTTTGGGACGAAAACGCGATTGTAGTTAAGGCTTTCATACTAACTGTTTGTCGTGTGGATTTACAATAAATAAACATGCAAATGTAGGTCAGGGATACAGTAGGGATAATTGAGGGCATATGTATAGTGTAGTGCATGTTTTTGGTGCGTGTGTGTGTGTGTGTGTGTGTGTGTCCAAGCTGTATTGATTAGTAGTAGTGTTCGGGAAAAAGTTTTTCAAAGCTAAGGTGTAGGGTTAGAGTTACAGTCAGAGTAAGGGTTAGAGTTAGCAGGTGTTAGTAAGATCATATAGGGAAGCCTTTTCTTGGCTGTGACTCCTACTAGAGACTGTTGGGGGAAGGTTCTAGTCCTGGCAGAATGGAAGATTGAGAAGGTATAGGTGAATTACCTGAAGCTATAGTGTGTTCATAGCAAGTAGAACAGTCCTATGAAGTGCACATTACATGCATGATGGAGGTTAAAGATAGAACAAAAGCAAAAAAGCCTGTCTTGCTATGAGAAAGGCCCCATTTTGGTACACCCAATATGATCTCTACCATTTTGTAGGGACTGAGAAGGGGCACATGGCAGGGCAGTAACATATTTCTGAAAATATAAATAATGTTTTCTAGTCGCATTTGTTCCAGTGTTTACTGATTATCAATCTGCCCTGATGGAATTTGAGTCAATTTGTCTCCTCAACTGGGTATCCGCAATGTAGAGAATGAAAGCCCCTGCAGTAGGAGCCATCATTCAGGCAGCCCTGATGGTGCTTTTTGTCCTTGTTGGTAGTGAGGACATATATTAAATGCTTTAGAACCCCCCACCCTCCAGGCATGGATTGACTGACTTGTATCACAACAGTAGCCATAATGCTCTCCACTTCAGTGCAAATTCCCAGTACCTGCTATGAGGGCTACTGCATTTGGGGCTTGGTGACTAATCAGCCACCAAAGAGATGCCTTTTGTATTGTTACCTCTCTTCAAAAGGAATGTGACATCAGCTGATTCTGGTCTTTCCATACCCTAGGATAGGCCCTGCTATCCTGTTAATGCCAGCTCTAAAAGATGTTGTTTATCAAACTCATGTCAGTTGGGCTGTCTTCAGAACTTTATCCCCCATATGCCACTGGACCTGTCTAAAAAAATAAACAATGCTTATGCATCCCTAAGGAGATGTCATTACATCTTGCACAGGTTTTAAGTAATCTTCTTATGGATCTTAGCCTCCAATGAAAGACTGCTGAGTAATCGTCATTATCTGACATTTTCAACACTAATTTATATTTATTCATTTACTATTTATTTTTATTTATTGATTGGGGAAGTCCAACTCGGCAAAAATAAAAACAGTTTTAGTGGAGTCCTGGGGAGAAAAGCTCCACACAAAAAATATACAATCTCATACATTAATGCAAAGAATAAAAGTCACATAGGATAGCAACTGTAGAACAGAGACATAGGGTAAATATTTTCAATAAAGTAGATGAACATAATTCAAATCCTGCAATGTTGTGATGAACCTACATTGGCATACATTGGATAAACATGTTACTTTACAATAAAGTAGATATTTGTGAGTAATAAAACTTTGTATGTTGATTTGATATGAAAGTTCAATTTGAGATAGAAAGAGAAAAAGTACTGCAGATAGATATGGTTAAATGAGAGAGAGGTATAGCATTTGATTAGTACTTAGATAAATGTTCAAGTGTGAGAAATGTTATAAAAGAGACTTGTATTTTAAAAAAGAGCAAAGGTCAGGAGACATGAAATTGCATACAGTAGCATTAAGATGCAGTGAAATAGTATATAGTCCTTTGAGTATTGTTTAAGTTGATTCCTGGTTTGGCACCTATGTCTCTGATGCAAACAGGTAACCTGTAAATGGTTAATTTCCTAAGCCCCTGCTTACACTTATCAAGGGTATCAGAACTTGTCAGAGATTTATGATGCATGACTAGGCTTAAAAAGGCCCTTGTGGTTGTTAGCCTAGTAAACACATGTGAACCTATGAACCTATGAAACTTTTAGTTGTTCAATTTGCTTTAAGTGTAATGGTAGAATATTCAAAAATTGGAGACATAGCAGGAGTAGAGTGAGCCACCATCACTATTATTAGAGGTGATTAAAAGTGAGTTATTTTGAGAGTGTAGTTCCATGGCTGGTGAATAATATTTTAAGGTGTTTTGTAGATTTGGACAGTTTTCTGGTTTATGTATTAGTTGATGGGCAATAAGAATCCAGCAATTTTATTATAACAGCAGTATGATGACATTTTTTCAGTGCTATGAAGGTTAGGATGGTGGAGACCAAGTGATGGTAGTAAGTAGGGTGTTGCAATGTTTAATGCTGTCAGTGAGATATGTTTACTTCTGTATAATAAATTATGGCAGTTTTTAACAGCTTGGAGAATAAGTAGATCATATTTAAATGTTCATCTATTATGACTCCTAGTAAATTTGATTGTTGTCATATTTCTATTCTGGTGCTATTTTCTGAGAATGAACAGCATTACTTTTGTTTTAATAGGATTTAGAAGGAGGTGAGATTTTCTTAGCCATGTTTCTATGTATGAGGAGGACTCCTTGTTGAGGTCATTACATTTTGAGAAGGTTGGGGCAGAGCAGATGAGGGAGGCATTGTCTGCATATTGCATTATGACTGGAGGTTGTGTAAAATTTATTTATAAAGATATTGAATAAGAGGAAAACAAGTATTGAACCTCATGGGACTCCAGTGGAAAAGAAGAAAGGGTAAAAATGTCTTGGAGGCATTTTACAGCCTTTTGTCTGTGAGTCAGCTATGTAACCATGACAGGCCTTGATGGGAGAGGCAGAGGAATGAAAGTTCTAGGAGTAGATTTTCATGAGAGATGATGCTGAATGCTTATACTAGGTCAAGGAAAATAGGTGATACTAAGTGGCCAGAATTTCTCATGTAGTTTATGGTGTTTGTGAAACTGAGGACAGTTTTGGTAATGTTTGGGGTGAAAACCATATTGGATGTTGGAGGAGGTTGTTATTGATGAGGTATTTTAAGAGTTGTGAATGAATACATTCTTTCCAGGATTTTTGATAGAGGTGTTAAGATAGCCATAGCTCTATAGTTGGAGAATTCTATGGATGTGCCACCTTTGTATAGAGGTGTAATAAAAACAAACTTTTTCTGGATGGCTGGGACTTAGTTTTCTGAAGCAGAATGGTTTATAAGGATAGAGACTGGATTAGGCAAGAGTGTCTGCTTGCTCTTTTAATACACTAAGCAGGTAAATTATCATTTGCTAAAATGTCTGATTTTAGCATATAAAGATTTTTCTTTATAGTTGCTGTTGGGACAGACTGGAAACATAACTGGTCTAGCTAAGTTTCAGGTTTTTGTGACATTGTCATAGAGGGGGGTATTCTTCAGTAAAGAGAGAACAGTTTAATATGAAAGGGGAATTGAAATGGGAAGCACTGTTGTCGTTGTTGTTGTTAGTTAAGGGTGAGGGCATGTTGGATTGGCCTGGATAAAGGAGTTTATTAATGGAGGACTACTGCTATGGATTGCCCTGATACTGGTGTTGGAGCAGGATTGCTTGTCTGATTTAATCTTTTGTTTAGTAAGGTTTCTAAGGTGCCTGAAATTTTGATAGGTACTCTGTGGTTTGTTTTAAGTCAGCTTGTCTATGTTTTTTTTCTCTTAGGGCCACGGATTGTTTGATTTCTTTAGATAGCTATGTGGCAGAGTTTGATTTAATTATTTTTGTAAGAAGTAGTGTATGGTGATCAGTGCATTAAAAAATTATATGCTTAAATTAGTTATTGCTTCGACAAGGGTAGAGCCTTCTGAGATGACCAGCTACAATGTCTTAAGCAATTATTGAAAGCTTCTTCATTGAATTCTGTGAGACTGCCTACTTGTTTGTAGATTACGTGATCTTTTTTATTTCAGTTTCTTAATGCAACTGTGAGGAAATGGTTACTGATTGCATCAGGTAAACATCCAAAGGAGTTTATAGTGAGTGATCTGCTGTAGATAAGATTCCAATCAAGTATGGATTGTTTATTTGGAGTTTTATTGATATGTTGGGTATAATACATGCTGAAAAACTCATTCTACTTATTTGGGAAGTGCCACCTAGAATTCAAAGCAATAGCAGTCAAATATTTAACATTACAGCACATTCACAATACAAAGAGTTAAAGGTTCTTGGCATTTGGCCAGATACTATAACCATATACTCAGAAACTATTCAAATTGATATTAACAAGTGACTAGAACTGCAGATCTCATTCTGACAGAAGTTATACTAGTTTCTTCAAAAGATTAATAGATTGAGAAGATTACAGCAGATACAATAGTCGACTTTATGGTCTACCAGGAGTGACAAAAAGTTGATGCTGGTCACTTTTCTTTAGAATTTGGCTAGATAATATCCTAAGTCTTTCTTTGGGGCCTGTCACAAGGGCTTGAAATGGTTTGCAAGTCCCTGTAGTTCAAACATTGAGTTCACTTCAAAAATCTAATGTAAAATTAAGTACTATTGTAGTAAACAAGTGATGCTGAAAAACATCTTGTTATAATAAGTTAAAATAATTTTAACTTCTAAGGGACAGTGATTATTCTCCTCGTCTGATGGCACAACAAAGTGAATGTTGGCCCATTATTAAAATCCTGATGGCATTATCTTGTAATGTATCCTGCCTGACCAAAATCTAGAGATATTGTAATACGTAGTATACTTTTCTACCTTAAGTAGCAACTTATTTTACAAAGCAGTGATACCTTAACAATTCCAAAAGGTAATGTTCCATGACTGTGGGACAGAAATATTGATGCCAAACAGAAGAAATATGGGAATGCTTCCACAAATTTTACTTCCACCTAAATATTTTTGTACAATGTGTTTTAATTATCACTTGAATAAAATATATTATGCTATAAATGTCTCTGTATTTTTATTTTTATTTTTTTTGTATTTATTTACTGGGGTACAACACTGTTCTCCATTGTCTTTTCTTCATTGTTCACTTGTTGCCTCACAGCAAGAGGTTCTCCTGTTCGATTCTCGGCTGGAGTGCCTTCTGTGTGGAGTCTGCATGTCCTCCCCGCGGTCAAGTGGCCTCCGAAAGACATGTGTGAATGGGCATGCTTTCGCTGAAGGTTGGGCATCGGGCTGGCAACTCGGCACCATAAAAAAATCTACTGCCAATCATTAGTGGACCGGAGTTCCGCTGTGGCGACCCCTAACCGGGAAAAGCCAAAAAGACAAACAACAACTTTAGACCTGTTTATAATCAGTATATTCTTTTCGGTTTCATTGATTTCTCTCAATTTATCCACTTTACTTCAGGAAGTGTAATAACAATAATCAGCATTATTACTTGACTCTAAAGTAGGCTTTCAAAAATGTTATTATTAAGTTAGTCTTGAGATACAGATTTATCATTTCCACATTAATTAGTACAAAATTTGCATTTGAAACTGTGTTGCTTGCAGACTTATTAGCTACTTTGCACTGAAATGCTTCTTACACAACTGCTTATTTGGATATCAGGGTATAGCAGCATATCATATTGTTTACTGGGGTGGCTATTGCTTATTGATGAAAATTACTTTTGCCATCATGACTGTCATGATTATACTAGAAATGTAATGTCCCAGCAGTCTATTTAGTCTATAAATTACCAGAAAGGAACATTAAAAACTATGAAAAGGATGTGAGTTATGATTTGCTGCAAATAATTGCATTGATACAAGTCAGTAAACAAGATAGATGAACTTTGATGAATACATGTAATACAAATGATTTTCATTTAGCAGATGCAATTTTAGTGAAAACATTGTCTTGACAGATAAAGGGCATATGGTTTGTGACATCTAGTTAATATCCCACCAAACTGGCAACAAAAATGTGATGTCCCCCACTTAAAACCCGGGTCAGTAATTAAGGCACCTCAATCCTCACTACTAACTCCAGTGTGGAAGTGTCACGGAAAACACCAGAGCACACAAAAGTAAAATTCCACAGTCTCCCTTAAGAGAACAACAGTAACAGGCTCTATTACCTGGGACTGGACTATATACCTCTGTCCATCACAAATGTAATCCCTTATTATACTCTTCAGAGCAATGACCTCTGACTCGCTCACACTCAAACTACATTTAAATCTCACACAGACACTATGGGAAGCTTGACACAGATTTTCAGGTATGTCCTTTCCCCAATACAAATGGTAATGCTGTCACCAGAGTCAGACGGGTCTACACACCCTTCAAAGGGTGATCAATTATTAAAAAAGTTAAATATCAAAATAAATGATAGCTATGACCAGAAGCAGCCAGGCATTCAAGGTGACCTGGGGAGTATCAAACAGGTATAAATACTCTCTAATCTTTAAAGAACACACTGATTGTCCAGCCACAATGCGAAGTAATGAAAACATTTGTTAACAAGTAAAATTATTAAAGAATGTAAATCAACAACTTTCAATAAACACCAGAATTCAATCACCAGAAATATAAAATTAAACTATAGGATACAAGTCCATCATCTTAGAAAAAACTCTATCTAAATAACTAAACTTTCCTAGTCTAACTAGAGAATACTGTCCCTGATCTAATCTAAAATGTAACAGGAAGGCAAAGGCAGGTTTACAGTTTTGGTGAGTCCTTTTTCCAGGTATCTTCTGCACAGCAACTCTTCACTAACTGCTCAGCACTGACTGCTCAGCTTAACTTAACTTATCTTAAAAATAACAGTTGGCTGTTTGAAAAAGTTATTTTTCCTGTCAATCAGCTGTTCAAATAATAACATAGCGACCAGGAATAGTCTAATGACATCACCAACTGTTCAACTGATTCTCCATGGACAGTTTATACTTCCTCACAAACATGTGCAATTAGAAATGTGTCAAAACACTGGCTGATTCTTTAAACATTTTGTATAAACAGGGAGATATTTTAAAAACCTATTTACATTTTCACAATTAGACATGCTGGCATACAGTACAAGTTACTCTGAGAATATACACAAATTTCCTGCCAGACATGCTAATACATATGACAGTGCTTTCATTTTCTTCACATAGTTATTTGAAGAATTTTTGACCTGGTTCTAGCTTGTACTGCTTGTTTGTTCTGAAGGAAGACAGAAGCAATGTAGGATGTAATTTTTCAAAGTAAAACCCAACTCTAACCACTCATTTATCTCTATTTGCTTTATATATTCTTCATCCTGCATTTA
>NC_056727.1:214866612-214906612 GCF_019279795.1 Protopterus annectens
GTAGAAATTTGTATGGCAGGAAATTTGATTGATGGATTTTCCTAAAGTGGAAAGTTGTTCCGAGAAACTTTGTATGGCAGAATGAATGGGTTGAAGGGCCTGTTTCAGCTCATCCATGTGAAAGCTAGAATCTTCTTTGGTGTTAATATTGCTTTTGATAGGCTCCACATTTTGTTTATTTGTTCTCTGTCTTTTTGAAAGAACATCTTTTTCAGGTGAAAAAATTGCTGAGGATTTGGCTTTTGTTGTTTGTATATCCATTGTAGTAGAGTCATTTGTCATTTTTATCTGTTTAGCCATGTGGAGTTAGAAGTATTTCAAGTAGAAGCAGGCCTCCCTGGATCTCTTGTGGAAATAACACTGTGGAAGAGCCAGAAATGATGAAAGGCTGTTTTGGATATTGCCCACTGCAAAGGTAATGAAAGTTCCGAAGATATGGAGGTAAAGTAGCTCTTTTCGAGGTATGTAGAATCCTAGAAAATGTAATTGAGGTAAGGAGCTCTGTGCATAAGCTGTTCCCTAGACGACCACCATTTTGGAATGTTATGTGCGCATTTATATATGCATATTGCGTGTACATTGTGTGTGTTGAAGGGGAGGATGAATGCAGGAGTTGCAGGTGCTGATAAAACCAAGCACAGTTGACTTTTTCTTACTAATAAAGTGCTGCACAGCATCTGCTGCTATTACTGCGGTGTAGATGAAAATTTATACATTTCACTAGTGATGGTGCATTTCTTCATTAGTTGGTGGAAGGTTCATCATGAAAATATATAACTTAGACACAAGTATGTTAAATTAGCAATCTCATTTGCTGTATCTTTATCTGAAATTTACACTTCAGGGAGCTTCTGAATATGGCATAAGTAATGGGATTAATACAACTGTCTTTGCTGCATGTTTCACTGTGCAGCTACTGTTCATCTGTTATTACCTGTTATTAACCAGGTTAGTCACTAGATGGCAGTAACATTATACATGTGAAGAAAGCAGGATAGCTTGTCTGTTTATAACCATGGAGACTTAGGCGTTCAGTTAGTGGATTTTTGCAGTGTTTACCCACATTCCTACTACAATTTGATAAAGATATATTTTATTTAGACAACAGACTCACAAGCTGCAAAACAATGGGAATGAGAAGCTGTAATATACAGTACAGTAATACTGATATGTTTAAAACTCATTTTAATGAGTAAATATTAAGAGCAAACACTATACAAAAAGCACAAGGAACATCAGGGACTGGGCATATTGACTGATATTTGCTGATTTATAATGACAGCCTTTTGACTGGCCTTTCATGGCTGAAATGTTCTGAAATGGGTAGTTTTGTCATTATTGGTTCATATGTTTTATTTCATTGCTTACTGGAAAAAAATGTTTAAAACTACAAATGTAAAAAACATTCTCTAACAAGTGGTGCTGTATTAAATAAGGAATATAATTTAATATTGTCAGGGAAGGTGAATCAAAGAACACATGCAGTTTTGCATAGTCCTACAAATGTATGCATGGGGCCCATGGTTTAAAAACACGTCAAAAGTACAATTAATCCACCACCTGCCAGATTCATTTTCAATTAATGTCAGGAGCAGAGAAGTTTATTGCTGCTTATACCAAGTCTGTTTTCATTGTGAGATTGTATTGTTCTATTTATCAAATGGCTATCAGTGCTTGTGCAATAAAATTTGAAATAAAAGTTTTGAATTAAATCCAAGTATCTGAAATCATTGCAGAAGTAAAGAAAAAATAGTGTGAAAACTGACATGTTTGAACAGTGTTTATGGTAACTAGGGAGAGATGGCCAAGTGATGGGACACTAGAATGACTGGGGGCTGGCTGGGATGGCCTGGCTACAGGGGGAGGTTCTGGCTGGGTGGTGGGTTGTCTAGCTGTGAGGTGGGGGGGCTGGCTGGGGCCCTGATCCATTACCCTGCCTAGGGCTTAATTTGACAATGATCCGACTCTGACCTTTCTTATTTATAATAAAACCCTCTCTCAAGACTTACAGTAACACTGATTTGTAAAAAAATCGTAATGACTTTTGTACATTTTTCTCTGTGTTTATGTGTGTATGTGGGTGCGTATGTGAATATGTGTGCACATGTGAGAGTGCATGTGTTTGTGTGTCTGTATTCTACTACTATATTTTATACGATGACTTACATCAAAAGTGCTAACACTGTAATATCCTTAGCAGTACTTACAATATTACTTGATTAAATCTATAATATACATTTCTGAACGCTAGGTTTAACATGGTCTACCTATGAACCTAAAGACTTTGTGCACTGATTAGAGTCATAGGTTCGTAAGCAGGCCATTTTAAACTTAACTCAGAACACCGAATATCAAGAATGATCTCCTTCTGCTTCAAGAGGGGACATAGTAGGATTAAGAGGGTGGGGGTCTTTTTTGTCCCAAAAGCAGGAAACACTATACGGTAGGGAGCAGCCAATCAGTCTGGATACTTAAGGGTCTTCATATATGTGACTTTTTTGATTTGAACCTCTCGGATCTCTTTAGCTTATTGATATGTTTTGTTAGGTACACATATCAAAGATAGCATTATATTCCAAAATGGGATGGATAATAGTTGAGTACATTGGGAGTAAGACTGACCTTGGATGAGATGTCCTTGGTTATTAGCTGGGCCAGATAGAAAGATTTCCTAACTGCAATGCATTGTGATGATCAAAGTATAGATGTCTAATGACAGTGTCTGCCTGTCTGTCTTAAGTGGTATGTCATCTGTGTGATATGATACAAGATCATTTTCATTCACCAAAGTGAAGAAATTAAAGTAATTTAATCAAAGTAAAAGTTTTCCACATTTTTGGCATTTAGATTGGGTCCATTATCCTTGCATCAGTTATTGCATAGCTTAGCCCATCCTGTAGTAGCTTCAGTTTGGTGGGTACTTGAATAGCAAACTGTAGCTTACAGCCATCAGTAAATTGTGTTAACAAGAGATCCATGATATTTTCTTGTAGGTCAATGATATAAATGCCAAATAGTGGAAGACCCAGAAGTGAGCACTGGGAAACCCCACGTTTAACATTTTTACTTTTCAATTTGATACCGGCAAGTCTAATGACCTTTGTTCTCTCTGACAACCAATTTGCTATCCACTTAACTTCATTTGGCTTGATGTTTAGGTTCGCTGATTTGTCAGTGATGTCTACATGGAAGATGCTACTGAATGCTTTGGCTAAATCTGAATATGTCATCTGCACTATATGACTGATAACTGCTTCAGTTAACTTCTTAAATAGGTTTACAAGGCTAAGAGGGCAGTACATACCTTTGAGAAAGCCAAAGTGATCTGGTTCTAGGGTTAAGAGATTATCAATGGCTACATTTATGAGGTCATAAATGACATTATTCCATGGCTTTATAAAAAAGGCTGATAAGATTGAAGAGTCTGTAGTTATCATGGTAGGATCTCCCATATATTGGGGCATCACAATGGTTGTTCTCCAAGTTTTAGAGACATAACTCACTGCAAGATTCATGATAAGCATGTTTAAAACACTTTCCAACAGGCCACACTTGGTGCAAATTATGAAGTTTCCTAGTAAATACTCAGAGTCATTGAATTTGGTATTGTTTTTGATAGGGCTGCAAAGATTTACTCTATAATGATCATGGGGAGTCAGGGACTAGAAGTCATGGATTCAGTTATAGTGATGATTGAGGTGAAGTTCACACAATTTGTCAGCTATAGTAGCTATTTGTTCAGGATCATACTATGTGCTATTATTGTATGTCACTCCTGAACATTGTTGGGAGGTGTTTCTTAACTTTCTAATGCAGCCAAAGAAGTATTTAAAATTACTTTTGGTACCATGACCATGTTGTACTCGTAATCAGCTCTGTGTCTTCTGACTACTGCCCTAAGATGGGGAGCATGGCACCTCCTATAAGGACATAGCAATTGTTTCCTTCTGTTATAGAGTTTATTTAGATGAGTATACAACTACAGGTGTATATATTTAAATTTCCCCCCAAGTAATTGGTACCGGGAGGTACTGGCTTCTCCATACAACTATATAGTTGAGAGTAAAATTCATAGGTAAAAGCCTTAACTGTATTAATAGGGTCAGTCTAGGTAGGGATACGATGGAAATTATTTAGGTCACTAAGCAGCAGCAAGAGGTTTGCTTTTGAGTAGTCATTGAATACCAATGCATTTGCCTGGGGAATATCCACAGCCTTTTATGTGACAATCACCAATTTGTGGTCTGATTTAAAAATGGAGGATGCCACCTGTGTAGTTACAAACCCAATCCAGAATATTGTGTCCCCTGGTTATCAGGTTTATCCTGTTTTCTAGGAAGTTCCTATGTACATAGTCAAAAAAGTAATGAATATGCTTTTGATTTGTAGTGTAGGTGAGTCTTTCTATGTTAAGATAGTTGAAATCACCTGGAATAAATATATTTGGGTTTATTAGGCTGTCAGTTATGTAGCTGCTATAATAAGTGTGGGATGTCGGTTTCTTGTAGGCCTGAATGTATGATAGTTGCTATTTGAAGAATAGAGAGGGCATGTCATTGCATTGACCATGTACTTGTTACTATGAACACACACACACACACACACACACACACACACACACACACACACACACACACACACACACACACACACACACACACACACACATCTATCTTTCTTTTTTAATTTCTCCAAAACTTTTGGGTTTCTAATACCATGGTAAGAATGGACCCCATTTCTAAGTCAAAGTATGATTAAAGTTCATGAAATTAATATTGTTTCAATCTTTGATGCCAGCCAAAATTGCTCTTAGCAGCACCTGTAACGTGCCCAGTAATGACTCCTTCTGCAATTCTTATGGAGTTACATGTATTGGTAACATATCTAAATATGATTGCAGATTCATTTTTATAAGACCCGTTGCTCCTACTGCTATGGGAACTGTCTGGTTATCTTTCTTTCACATTGCTCTAATTTCTGCCTGCAAATCCTGATATTTTATGACTTTGTGTCTCTCTGTACGCAAAACACTGTAGTCACTGGGTGTAGTGATTTCAATGATCAATGCTATTTTTGTCTTCTTTTCATGGACCACTGGATCTGGTTTTCTCGCATCTATCTTTTGAACTGTTGGTAATGGGTGATCCCATGTGATGTAGACTTCATCATTTTCTATGATGCTTTGTGGCTAATGTTTCCAGTGTTTTTGAGCTATTTCAATACCATAATGTTTACACAATCCTTTTCAATATACAGTCCTTCTGCCATTAGTATGTCACAACCAGCATTTCTGTTTTACAAAACCTACATTTGTTTCTCCCACATGTTCAATGGACTTTGTAAACCAATGTGCGCATAGCCCAGAATTCACCTCTCCTTAACCATTCCTGCATTCGATCTTGATCAACATGAGGTTCTTCCAGAAGTTTTCTATACTTGCAACTATATTTATGCATTTTCCACATTTCTTCACTTGTGAGCCTTCACCTTATATTCTTTCTTTTGTTTTTTTTTGTTTTTTTTGTTTTTTTGGCACATTCAGTTGCTGCCTGATTTTTAGCTACTTCTGGTTTGATTTCCATTCCTGCTTGATGCTGCTATGCCTCTGCTAGACTAAGCAGTGAAGCCATCTTAGATTTATTCTCCTCATGCTTCAAAACATTCACTACATTTGGGTCTTGTGAGGTCAGCTGTGTGCAGTCCCACGATTGTAGATATATACATGTAATCAGTTTCAAGGAGGTCCATACCTCCTTCAGAATGGGGAATATCTAATCTTGGTATGCACTGATTTATATAAATCATTTGATGAGCACCAGAGCACACAAAAGTAAAATTCCACAGTCTCCCTTAAGAGAACAACAGTAACAGGCTCTATTACCTGGGACTGGACTATATACCTCTGTCCATCACAAATGTAATCCCTTATTATACTCTTCAGAGCAATGACCTCTGACTCGCTCACACTCAAACTACATTTAAATCTCACACAGTCAGACACTATGGGAAGCTTGACACAGATTTTCAGGTAAGTCCCTTCCCCAATACAAATGGTAATGCTGTCACCAGAGTCAGACGGGTCTACACACCCTTCAAAGGGTGATCAATTATTAATAAAGTTAAATATCAAAATAAATGATAGCTATGGCCAGAAGCAGCCAGGCATTCAAGGTGACCTGGGGAGTATCAAACAGGTATAAATACTCTCTAATCTTTAAAGAACACACTGATTGTCCAGCCACAATGTGAAGTAATGAAAACATTTGTTAACAAGTAAAATTATTAAAGAATGTAAGTCAACAACTTTCAATAAACACCAGAATTCAATCACCAGAAATATAAAATTAAACTATAGGATACAAGTCCATCATCTTAGAAAAAACTCTATCTAAATAACTAAACTTTCCTAGTCTAACTAGAGAATACTGTCCCTGATCTAATCTAAAATGTAACAGGAAGGCAAAGGCAGGTTTACAGTTTTGGTGAGTCCTTTTTCCAGGTATCTTCTGCACAGCAACTCTTCACTAACTGCTCAGCACTGACTGCTCAGCTTAACTTAACTTATCTTAAAAATAACAGTTGGCTGTTTGAAAAAGTTATTTTTCCTGTCAATCAGCTGTTCAAATAATAACATAGCAACCAGGAATAGTCTAATGACATCACCAACTGTTCAACTGATTCTCCATGGACAGTTTATACTTCCTCACAAACATGTGCAATTAGAAATGTGTCAAAACACTGGCTGATTCTTTAAACATTTTGTATAAACAGGGAGATATTTTAAAAACCTATTTACATTTTCACAATTAGACATGCTGGCATACAATACAAGTTACTCTGAGAATATACACAAATTTCCTGCCAGACATGCTAATACATATGACAGTGCTTTCATTTTCTTCACATAGTTATTTGAAGAATTTTTGACCTGGTTCTAGCTTGTACTGCTTGTTTGTTCTGAAGGAAGACAGAAGCAATGTAGGATGTAATTTTTCAAAGTAAAACCCAACTCTAACCACTCATTTATCTCTATTTGCTTTATATATTCTTCATCCTGCATTTAAAAGCATGTTTTCTGAAATTATATCTGATGACTACTCTTCAACTTGAATATCAATTTAGTATTTGTCTCTTACTGGCTACCATTCATTCATATACAATACATAGGAAGAAATAATGACAGTGAAGAAGATTCAGCAATGGCCTCTGTGCCCCAAATAATATTCTTTGTGTCAGGTGCATGATTTGGAGAGTAAATCACATTGATGCCTATCATACATCACTGTATGTATACACCATAGGCCAATGTGCATGTCACAGATAGGTATCAGGCAAGCCACCCTTGTGGGCCATTCTAAGCTCATTCAATTAAGAGTCAAACTTTTTACCTTAAGTCTGTGAGCTAAACATGTGAATTATTATGCCATCCTCTCCATGGGAGGTGGAGCTGTGGCACAATGAACAGCAAAACAGAACAGTATTCCTCTCTGTACCATTAGTTTGACAAGATACACAGCATACCATTGTGAAACCAGGCAGATACTGTGATTCATCATAAAACATATCACTGTAGTTGTAAAGCACAGAACAATTACAATGTATATAAGCCATCATGCCTATAGAATATAGGTCATCATGCATCATTCAACGCAAATAAATCATATTTCAACTGGGTGCTGCATGAATCTATTAGTCTATATAACAAAGAGGGTCTGTGAGAGCAACCATCTTGAATACCTTATACTGCTTGACAATTGTGAGTATATTGGTAGGCTGTAGTGTGAATGGTACTAACAGTGTTAAAAGTACGGTGAACAACATGGTACTGTAGCTTCAAGAGGCATTAACTGTTACATTGTAGTACATGATGCATGTTCAAAGATAAAAGTTCAGCTGCATGCCTTACTCAGTATCCATGCTTGTATTTGCTTTTCATTACTTTGTTGAATCTCAAAGACAGGTACATAAAGCATAAAGGGTAACAGCACACAAGTAAGAGCAGAAAGTTATAGTAGCATTAGTGGCCAATGCATGGCATTGGTGTATACTCATTTTCATGACATAAATATCATATCAGCTGTGTCTGCATGTGTGTATCTATTGGCACAGACATGCATATGCATAAATGTTATAAAAATACAATTCTTCTTTTTTTATATCATGAAACCTGCCTTTGACATGGATCCTGCTGTGAGATTCTGCATTATTGCATTTTCATACTGATGCACATTCACAGAAACATTTCACAGAATTCCTTGTAAAATGGTTTGCCAACCCTTTAACCAGGACTTCACTTAATTGAAAGAGCTCTGTTATTCTCAGCAGTAGCACTATGGGGAAGGCAGAGTACATAGCACACTCTGATACTTTTTGAATGGTGCATCATGGAACATTTCTCAGGGTTTGTGAACTTATTTCCAAGGATTTGTGATACTGCAGGAGTTCTGACTTTTGTTGTAAAGTATTTGTTACTGCACCTGAGCTCAAAACCAGGTTGTTTTACATTAAGAGAATTTTATTCTGCACTCTGATGGGAGTAGAGGGCTGATTCAACCCATTTGAGTTGGGAACTGCTAGTGGAAGGCTTATTGTGTGTTTATCTGATTAGCCTGAGGGCTAAACTGTGTAAAGTCTTTCATCCTGCTGTTATTTCTGTATCTGGGAACATTTCTCATGGTTTGTGAACTTATTTTGAAGGATTCCTGATACTGTAGGAGTTCTGCCTTTTGTTGTAAAACATTTGATGCTGCACTTGAACTCAAAACCAGTTCATTTTACATTACAAGGGTTTGTACCTCTCAGCTGTACAGATTTTCTCAGAATGTCCAGATTTTTGTTTTTCATTTTTGGTCTGTTTTTCATATAATTGTGGTTTTCTGGCAAATTAGTGGCAAATCATTAAAGAATGAAGTTAGAAAATAATGACAGACATTTGAGTTTCAGACTTTATACCCTTCATAAAATGCATGCTAATGCAAAACATGTTATTCTATCAACCTTCTAAGTTTCTTAGAGCAATATTTAAAAATTGTACTGATTTCTGGTCATCTGTCCCACTTTTATTTATGGCTTTATTCAGATTTCTTGCTCTAAGAGGTTGAGAGGTATGTGAGAGCTTTATGCGGCACTCTGGTGGGAGCAGACGGCTGATTCAATCCATCCAAGTTGAGAACTGCTGATAGAAGGCTTTGTGTGTTGATCTGATTGGCCTGAGGGCTTAACTGTGCAAAAGTCTTTCATTCTGCTGATGCAGAAAGGTGGTTACCCAGACCTTGTATATAAACAAACCTCTCCAGTTTAAAATCATCTATAGGAAACACACTCCATAGTCTCCCACTGTTCATAGCTACTCAAAGAGCTACCAGTTTGCACAGAGGACAGCACCACTGCAGATCATCTAATGGTATATTACTAAACACTCTAATTTAAACTTTAAGTGACTCTTCCCTACTCCTTCCCATCTATTAAGGATCTGGTATAATGGATAGGTGTTTCCCTGTCATTTTTGTTTCTGGCCTGGTGGATATGGGCATCCTGAGGCAGTGTAGTGACTACCTCATGTTCACTGACAACTATTTAATTTCAGAACAGGCAAACACAGTGTGTGAGAGATGTAGATAGACAATGTCATTGGAAGCAAAGCTCTCACATACAAACATGAAACATGCAAACTAGATTACCAGCATTATACCCAAATTACCAACACTAAGGAACAGGCACATAGATCCACATATGTAGAGGCATTTACTTGTAATCTACTCAAACCTCCAAGACTGCCTAAAAGCATCTCTCAGTGGCCTAACACACACACTCAAAAAAGCAACTCCTCAAACAAGACATAACTCTGAAAATCATAGTCATAGTAGCCCTGCTTCCAAGCCCATAAGGCAGCATACCACACAGCCAAACATTTGAGTTATTGAGGATTCTATTGTAAGACATACTGAAGTCCCCCTTACCAGGACAAATAGGGAGAAGATCACAGTAAGCTGTCTGTCTGGAGCCACGATCCACCAGGCCATGCATGCACTTAGGTCTTTAAACCACAAGTACCAGTATGACAAAGTCCTAATATGTACATCACTGGACTATATGAAGAGAGTCATACTGGAGCTCTCTGAATATGTGTCACAGGCGGGTATGAATCTAGCCTTGAGTAGCATCCTACCTTCACTAGTGATGCTACTACAGTACCAGCAAAAATTGATTGACTTCAACAATTGAGTTTCTGGTGTCACAAAAAGGGGCTGCAATATTTGTCAGCCTGTGGAGACATGATCGGCAAACCCACTTGCCACCACTTCCCTTCTGGATACTGGCTAAAACTTTATCTATACCCACAGTGCCTTTTTTAGGCCATGCTAAGTTGTTAAACCCTCCAACATAACATAAATCATTCACGACTACCTAAAGGTACTACTGCTCAATGCTAGGAGTTTAAATAAAAACTCCCTGAAAGCACTTCTCACCCTGGAGAATGTAGACATATGTGCAGTCACGGAAACATGGTTCAGAACCATGGAAAGCACCCTGGCTATCAAAGGCTACAGTGCCTTTCATGCATTTTGATCCCCCTCAGCTCAGGATAAAACAAAGGGAAGAGGTGTCTCAGTGTTCAGAAAGGACAATTACACTGCCAGACTGGTCCAACAACATGACCCACTTGAGTTGCTCCATGTCCAACTAACCATAGGTGTGACACCCTATCATATCCTTGCTAGCTACAGATCACCTAACATGAGTCTGGAAAACCACATCTCCTACCTAATCCTAATGGAATCTCTTAACAGTCAGCCTAACACTATACGTATGGGTGACTTGCCTGCTCAATCTGGTGGATTTCTTCAAGAAAGTTAACAGGGCCATGAATGAGGATAAAATAGTAAACACCACTTATCTAGACCTGGCCAAAGCTTTTGACACAATCCCCCACTCAGGGATCACAGATAAACTTACTGAGTTAGGCATAAACCCCTACATCATCAGTTGGTTATCTGGCTGGCTCACTGACAGGACACATGTTGACCGGATAGGTGAATCCACTTCTGATAAGAAACCTGTTACTAGTGGTGTCCCACAGGGATCAGTGTTGGGACTGCTTCCTGATTGGTATATACTTCTCTGAAGTGAAGGCCAACATTGGGGGCCTCTGGCTCACTAACAACTGCAAGCTGGAAGCAATCACTGAATCCCCGAATGATGCTGACATCCCACAAACAGGCTTAAAAATGAGAAACAACTGGTGCCAAAACCTTGGCCCAAGACTAAATGCTAAAAAATGCATAAATATACCCTTCAGTAATTCAGATATCCCTGCAAATCTTAATATTGATAGCACACCCCTAAACGTAGACCCAGTGGTGAGGAACCTAAGAACACAGATAAATAGTAACCTGAACTTTGACCAGGAGGTAGCTATGACATCAAGATCAAAGGAAGTCATTAGTGCCACTGTACTTGGCCCTCGTCAGGCCCATAATTGAGTACAATACTCCCTTCTGCATGTACCTAACCAGGCACTTACACCAAGCAGAGTGGCCCCAGATGTTTCTCACTAAAAATATACAAGGCGTAAGACATGTCTTTTGCAGACTGACCAAAAGCCTTATCCCTTTACGCCATTTCATATTGTTTATTGAGAGGTGACTTATGACTAACCCAAAAGGCATTCTCTTATTGAACACTAATGAAAATGTTACATATTCACAAAATTATATGAGGGTTATGTGTTCCATGAACCTGAACATTAATTGTGACTCTAACAGAACTTTCTGGAAAGACAGATTGGTATCCCAAAGATGGCCTTATCTATGGAATAAACTTCCCATCTTCGTAAAACAAAGCCCATCCTTCACTCTCTTCAAAAAGAATTTGGATAAATGGATGGGGAACTGTAAATTCACTCCTGGGGTACTGCCCATGTCCGTTATGCACCGAGGCAGTCTGTAAAATGACTCAGAGCTCCAACACCTAAAGACCCACTACCCTGATACTAACCCCTCCCATATCTGGGGAATTTAGAAATAATATTGTCATATCCTGGGTATAACTGGCTAGGCTTGTATAGGTTTTTGTGCCATTAGCCTAGTAATCACCTATGAACCTAAGTTAACCTTTTTAAGTGCATGTGTATATGTTCGTTTTATGTACCAAGACTGTCTGAACCTATGAACCTAAGCCTATATAATGTATCTGTACTTTGTCTCTGCATCAAGTACAGTCTTTTCAGTTATATAACCCTACTGAGGCATTAGCACACACCAGCCCTATGAATAGGGTTACCACCTTCCCTTTCCATACAGGGCAGTCCGTATTTGGGAAGTTGCATCCTGTGAAAAAAAACTTGAAAATGGAAGATGGCCTAAGATTTTATGACAAAAAAAATTTCCTAACTTTTATCTAATACTTGAATAAAAGAGATATGTTTGTATCTGAGGTACCATAATACAATATAAACAACAGAAACAAATTACAGTAAATTATATAAACATAATATTTTATTTTGGCAACAAAGTGAAATATAGTCCCTTGCACTGTGTGCAGATATGATTTGTCCTGAAAATTAAGCTTTTTCATAAAACGTCCCACTTTGGATATCTGGAACGATAAAAACCCTACCTATTCATGTGTGCAATATCTGAATCTCACCCACTGAAAATATATACTCAGCAGACCATATCCTTACCTTATGTAACTGGGGGAATGCATACATTGTGGGTAGCTTATTCTAAATTGCTTAATATTATGTTACTCGATAAATGTAATATTCAAGTGAATCACAGTGCTCCAGCCATCCCCATGTCTTCTTCCATTTCATTCAGCTTATTTATTAAACTATACTGTATAGACATTTCTCTAAACATGGCAATTATTAAAACTAGATATTTTGATGAGGATTATGGTTACCATCACTGTATATGTGAACAGATTAGCTGTGTAATATCTTACCATAACCATAGATGTTCTCTTCCATGTTGCAGTATTCTCATATTTGGGATCCTCTGCCTCAGGTGACCCAAACGTCCAGCTCCTATGCCAAAGCTTAAGCCTGGTTGCTGTCAGGTGGGTGGGACGTCACAAGCAGGGCCATAAACCATGGGCCATAAATGTGAAATCTGCATGCACAAACCTCAGAATTGACTGCCCAGTCAGACAACAATTTAAGGAAAACAGGAATGATGCCCTTCAGACAGGGGAAAATGTCATAAAGTGAGATAGGATGAGGGAAGGAATACTGCAACATGGAAGAGAAGGACATCTATGGTTATGGTAAGATTTTACACAACTAATCTATGTCCTTCTAATCTCATGTTGCAGTATTCTCACTTGTGAGGGAGTACCATAGCTCAAGCAGAATAAAGGGTGGAGGAAGATTTAGCAGTCTCCAGGAAACCATGGAGGATGGCCTTTGCAAACCCTGCACTGGTTCTGAAAATGTTGTCCAATTTATAATGTTTGGCGAAGGTAGGTACAGAGGACCATGTGGCTGCCTCTAGGATGGTAGCTGTGTCCAGGCTTTTGAAGAAAGCCCCTGAAGAGGTCATTGCTCTAGTAAAATGTGCTTTAACAGTGTGGGGTAGGTTTTTTCCATGAAAAGAGTAACAGAAGGAAATAGTTTTGCATAACCAGGAGGATATTGTTTGTTTGGATACAGCTTGGCCCAGGGCCCTGGGGTGAAAAGAAACAAAGAGCTGATTGGACCTTCTGATGTCTTTGGTCTTGTCAAGATAAACCTTAGTTGCCAGTGAACATCAAGGGAGTGGAGCAGTCTCTCAATGTCATTTTGTAGTGAAGGGAAAACAATGGGTAAATGGATAGATTGGTTGAGGGACAGTTCATTGACCACTTTGGGCATGAAGGAAGGATTGGTACGAAGAGTTATCCTGTCCTTGTGGAAGATAGTGTAGAGTAGAGAATCCATGACTGCTTGCAGCTCAGACACTCTCCTAGCTGAAGTAAGGCCTACTAACAAGACAGTCTTCCAGGTGCACATTTTTGAGGAGGCAGAAGCTTCCAGTTCAGAGGGGGCAGTGGTAAGATTCTTCAGTATGTAGTTCAAGTCTTATGGAGGAGGGATTGGTTTTCCTGGTGGTCTGATGTGTAGAACCCCCTTAAGAAAAAGTTTCACCTCCAATATTAATAGTAGGGGTGGATTCATAGGTAAGCAAGCTGAAATGGCAGACAAATGGACTTTCCCTGAAGAGTATGAAAGTTCGGATTTTAGGAGCTCACACACATAGGCTAGGACTAGAGGAACATCCACTTGGAAGGGGTCTATTTGTCTTTGGAGATACCAAGTCGAGAACTGTTTCCATTTTGATATGTAGGATCTCCAAGTAGTGGGTTTCCTGGCCTTCTGCAGGACGGATCACACGTCCTCAGAATATAAGTGTCTGAAAAGGATCAGAAGCTTATTAACCACAGGGTTAGGCTGAGGGTTTTCAGATGAGTCTGGATCCCTTCTGTTGTTTGAGCAGATCCACTTTGTCAGACAACTTGTGGTGATTGCCCTTGGCAAGAGATAGAAGGGGGAACCAATGCTGCCTTGGCCAATAGGGGTCACCAGCAAGATTCTTGATTTGTCATTCTAGATTTTCAGCAGGACCATCTAAATGAGCGGGAAGGAGGGAAGGGATAAAGGAATAGCATTTTTCAAGAAATCAAAAAGGCATGCACTTTCCATGCTAGTGGAGAGGAGAGTCTGGAGCAGAATAGCTGAAATTGTCTGTTCTAAGGGGAGGCAAACAGATCTATCTGTGGGATGCCCCATCTGTGGACCATGCCTAAGAAAACATCTCTGTGTGACATCCATTCGTGATGTTGAATGACCTGCTGAGGGCATCTGCCTGATGATTGTCCTGAGGTGGGAAGTATACCACCTGCAGTTGTGATATTGCACTGGGTGGCCAACTCCCATGCCTGTATTGATAGGCTGCACAGTAAGTAGGCTCTGTTCCCTCACTGCTTGTTGATATACCACATCACAGTGGTCATGTATGTGAAGATTTGAAGGGGACCTGGCTGTATTAGAGGAAGGAAGGTCTTTAGAGCTAGAAGGAGGGCAGTCATTTTCCTCACACTGATATGTTTTCTCTGGAGGGAGGGATCCTATTGAGCCTATATCTTGAGACCTTTCATATATGTTGGATCCCCTACCTCAACTCTTTCTTCAGGCAGAGTAGGAAGGGCACCTGAAATTCCCAGGGGGTGATTGTGCTGGGACCAGACATTTTTTGAGTACCACTGAAAATTCCTCATGTGCAATCTGGCAAAGGGCAACATAGGAAGAGTAGCTGCCATGAAGCCCAGAAGATGGAGGTATTGCCTGGCAGAGATGTGGTTGAAAAGAAGTAATTCCTGGAAGTAGCTGATTAGGGAGTAGACTTTGTCTTGAGGAAGGGAGGCCTTCATCAGGTCTGTCCTTATTCTGCAGCCTAAGAAGATTTGGTCTTGGGATGGAGTGAGGGAGGATCTTGTTAGGTTGAGAGTGATCCCCCAGACTCTAAAGGAGGGACATAGTGAATGGTAGGTGAGCCCTGAGAGTACTTGCCTCTTCCACTAGAATGAGGAAGTCATCCAGACAAGAGTAAATTTATATGTCCTTTGTTCAGCAGTAGGCTACTGCTGGAGATAGACATTTTGTGAATGTCATTGGTGCTGTAGATAAATCAAAGGGCAAGGCAGTAAACTGAAAGTTGAGGATGGCACAGCAAAGTATAGAAACCTCCTGCAGTCTAGATGGATGAGGATATGGATGTATGCCTCCTTCGGGTCCAAAGTGGCCATGAAAGCACTAGGTGGCAGTAGTGGAAGAAGGGTTTGAAGAGATAGCATGTGGAAGGAAGGTACCTGCAGGAAGGGGTTTATCAGGGACAGGTACAGAATAGGCCTCCAAGAGCCATCCTTTTTTGGGACAAGGAAGACATGGAGTAAAACCATTTACCCTCTTGGCATGTGGGAACCCTTTCTATGGTCCACTGTAATAGTAAATCATGGATGATTTGGGGTATCAGGTGGAGCTGTTTTTTTTTTTTTCTTGGAGGGAGGGGCATGCCTTGTGGTAGGTGTTTTTCCTGCCAAGTCATAAAGTACCCTTTTCCACTGTTGATAAGACCCAGTGGTCTGAAGAGATATATTGCCAAAGGGGTAGACAGTGAGAGAGGTGGATGGAGAGGGGAAGATGGTTTAGACAGTCACCCATTGTTTGATCTGTTATGAAAGGGCTGCCTGTGGGTGGATTGGGAAGAGGCAGTCCTTGGGGATGAAGGCTTTTCTAGGTTCTTTCCTATGTTTTGAGGAGGAGAAGGAAGGAGTAGGTGCTCTCCTAACAAAAGTGGGTATAGCAGGGTAGTTCCTATAGAACTTTGGAACTGGTAAGACTAATAAATGTTTCAGGTCCTGAAGTTCTTTGCTTTTTTCCTGCAGGCTTTTGAATAGTTCTGCATATTGCTTGCCAATGAGGAATTTGTTATCCAGGTAGGCATCTAAGATCTTGTTTTTGAAATCATCAGGGAGGGGTTGTAGTCTGAGCTGGGAATACGTGCGCAGTACAGTGGCTGAGGTAGCTGATCTAGCTTAAGCCTCAGCAGCATTATAGCTGCATTTAATAGAATGTCTGGCAATTTGTGCTGCTAAGGAGATCTTAGATGCAACCTGGGGTTTGGTAGGGGAATCAGGCAAGGGAGGCAGTAATGAAGTTGCTTGGGAGACCAAGTCAAGGGCATATTTAACCATGTGTGTCTGATAGTTAATGGCCCTAAAGGCCAGGGTGGAAGAAGTATAAATCTTTTTGCACAGTCTGTCCATCACTTTACTGTCCTAGTCCGATGGCAGAAGGGAGGTGGAGGGAATTTGCCTGTATTGCTTATCTGGAGCCACTGCAATGACAGCTGGGCCTGCCATTGGTGGCTTAATGAGGTACTTGTGGTCATCTGGGACTTTGTAGAACCTATCCAGCCTCTTAAGGGCTGGAGGCTGGGATTCAGGGGTTTTGAAGGCTGAAGCAAACACATCCAGGTAAGCTGGAATCACAGAGGGCATAGCAGAGGGAGAGAGAGAGACTCCATCTGCAGGAGTTCAAAATATCTCTTTTGCACCTCAATCATATGAGTCACATCCCACTTGAAGTACTCCCTCATTTTGGAGATAGTTTCTCCAAAGATTATATCTTCATGTGGGGTGTCTCCTTCCATGGAGTCCTCGTCTGGGGAGCAGTACTCCAGGGGAGATGCAGTTTGGGAGGTGTATGTGACAGATTCATCTGAAGAAGAGGAAGAGGCATCTTCTCCTCAGTGTGAGCAAGGGAGATGGAAATAGCTGAAGCAGGCCTAGGACTAAGGGTAGGCAGGGATGAATTAAGAGAAGCTGTGGGCGTAAGGGCCATAAAGACCTGAACCAGGGACTACTGGGAAAAGGTTTGCCAGTCTGGCTGATTTTCAGTTATGGCAGAGAGATGTTTAGTTTTTTGTTTCCTCTTCAGAGAAGTAGTTTTGAAATTGTGTGGGAAGGAGAAGGCCTAGGATCAGTTGTCAGATCTGTGGCCATGGAGCCCTGGTCTGAAACCATAAGCAGATGTCCAGTCAAGCCTGGTTCCCCCTTGACATCAGCGGGAGGTGACATCGCAGTAACCACCGTGGACGTGCCAACTGGTGATTCTGGGGCGGCTTCCAACAAGGTACCCGCCGAAGCCGCCATTTCTTCTGGACATCCCTCAGCCCATAGACCGGTAGTTGGCAGGACATCCAATATCGGAGGGGCAGCAGCAGTAGGACTTGAAACTTTGGCTTCTTTTGAAGCAGCTCCACCTGATGGCCAGGTCAGTGTCCATGCTTAGGGTCAGACGCTTGAGACATTGGTTTTCCATGAACAATTTAAGGACTGCCAGATGACTGCGTATGGTTTTAGGGACATATGACTGACAAATACTAAAGGTCATATGGTCATGGGACTGGCCCAAGCAAAACAAACAAAGCTCATGGAAATCCTTGTGCAGAATATGGCAACCGCACTTGCATTTCCCCTACCTAGATGACATTGGCTATATGAAAAAACACAGCAACCTAAGCCTAAGTGAATAAAGAAGATTCTCCAACATGGTACTTATCTGAAACATCTTCTGAAGTGTGGAGTGAAATGAGCAAGCTGACATTCGAATGTGGTAGAGATGTTCTGAGGTCTGTGCATGTAGGGAACTTTTCATTGTGGAAGATGTTCCCAATGTATATTTGTAGCTAACAAAGGTGATTTATCATTACCTACTATTCCAATAATTCTCAAGAGTAATCAATATTATACTTGTTATACACAAGGGATTGTATATTTAGCCTACTGTACTTTCTGTTGGGCCTACTACGTAGGGAAGACAGAAAGACATTTACGACAGAGGATTCACGAACATATGTATGATGTTAACAGGAAAAGGGATACTAATGCACTTTATAGACATACCTTGTTATGCAGAGAAGCCAACTTTAAATTTTGGATTCTTGAAATGTTACCTAGGGATAGTAGAGGGGGAGATTGGGAAAACAAGTTGTGTTTTAGAGAGTTAATTTGGCAATTGCATTTGGATTCCAATACACCCCCTGGGATGAACGATCATGTATCACTTTTACCAGCCCTAAGATTAAGGGCCAGTAAAGTAAAAAATAATAAAGTAAAAAATAACAAAATAACAAAATAACTTAAGAATTAAACAAACATTAGAAACTGAGAATTTGATTAATATTGTTTAGGTTTTAGTTTTTAGTTTGTTATTCTGGAACATGAAGTAATTGTTTATTTATTTATTTTACTCGTGTTATTTATATTCCTTGTATTTTAATACACAGGTACTAATACAGTATCCACTATCATCATCATGTACCATAGGTTTCAACAATATATATATATTTATTTTCAACACTATTTTTAACATTCTTTACATTTGTATCATCTATTTACTTATTTTTAATACATATTTATGTACATATTCACATATTTAGGTATATTTATACACCTAGACAGCGTATCAAGAGACATTATTATCATTACTGTACTATCATATGCAAGATCTAACTAAGAATTTTTATGAATTTTTTATGAATTTATAGAGAGAGATTTGCATATATAGGTGTGTCTTTTTATGCTATGTCTTACAGTGGTATCAATTTTATATAGTTTTATGTGTATCATATGCACATTTTACATTTCATGATATATACATTGTTTTTAACATTTTGCTTTGATATCTTGTACTGCATCTTTAATACAAACTACAGTGATTACTGAATTAAGGATGTAATTGAAATGAATTGAAGCTAATCAAGTATAAATATGCCCGCATACTAGCATTTTTTATTCTGATGAAGTTTCCAGAGTGGAAATGAAATTGTTTAATCAAATCTGATTTCTTTTTAAGATTCAATAAATTATTTTACTATTATCCGGTCATCGACTGACCAGTTTTTGGTGTGAACTGTCTTTGTGGGACTGCCTTAATTGGGATCCTGTTTAAGCCAAGGAATTTTGTGTTATTAGTTTTTTCCTTTTCTCCGTTATCCATTCCTTGTGTGGTGTTACTGGTTTTCGTTGTGATGGAGTTACAGGATAGCTGAGGGGCCTCACAATCTTATAGGAATGACAAATCATTGATCGGTGAGCTAACCAGGCTCATACAAGCTTTTTCACAGCCGTACACGGATTTACCGGAAACGGATACTTCTATTCCTTGTGCACAGCCATCTGTCGGCAGGCACGCTAATATTAGTTGTTGTAGGGGAGGAAAATCAACTGAGACAAGGTTGCCACAGGGTTCTATCAATAACTATGGTGGAAATTCAAGAAATTATTCATGCGAGCGACTCAACACTCGACAAAAGAACAAACCCACCATGTTTATAGATAAATACGCTGATATTAATTTCAATGACTGGCTTAACAGAAGCTTCTGTGCTGTGGAGCTTCAGGACAATGGTAAAAAGAAACCGGACACTTCCTACTCTGAAAAATGTAAGCTTTTGAAAAATATATGTTAAAGTTTAAACATTTAAACCTTGACAACTGGTTTCTTATTGAATGTATCAAAAGGAAGCATGCGCCTAAGGGCCTTAGACTTAACAAGTTTCCTAATGATATTGTTATGGGTCCTGTTTTTTATAATGAAATTGTGGACATTTTAAACAACTGTGGTTTAGCTCTGATGAGAGCTATGATTAATAACAACAATAATTTGATTGATGAGATGAAGGACAAGATAGATAAAATTAACAAAGAAATATGTGATGATTTATTGTTTATTGTACAAGAATACAAATGTAATTATTTTAGGGTACTAAATGATGTTGACAACATTATGGTTAAAAACCATAACAGAAAAATGGGTAAACTAGACAGGGACGATAGGGCTTATGAACATCAGCAGGCCTAACTTTTAGGGTGCAAAATGGACTACTCAAACAGTCACTTTAAGAGGAGAGTTCACACACGAGTAGATCATTACACTGTTAAGCCTCGTCCATGGGAACAACGAACAAATAATTCACAGGTGGAAGGGGATGATGATCTATATGAACACAACTACAATGGGGGGGTTAACAATGGGGGGTTCAATGAACATGATATCCCTTTAGAACAGGAGGGGCCCAGGAGGTCCGAACGGATATGGAATTTACCCACCCATCCAACATACGCACAAGTTACGAACAAATACACTCAGAGACATCAGGAGAATCGACTATACTGAATGGGGATTATACATTATTACCTGATAACACTAGTATTGCGAATACAGAGGTTGAAATAGAACAGTGTGGGGTATGTAATCTTGACCCCAATACCCAGAGCAATGTTATTAACCAACAAGATGGTGAGTTTTTTTATTTACAATTACACTGATATTAAAATAGAAGACAGGCATTTTTCTTTATTTAAAAAGGGCTTCACGTTTGCTCCAGCCAGAAAAATGGATTTAGCTGAAATTACCTTGGACGTAAAATTATTTACTAGAAAGTTAAATTTGGAGGCATTGGCCTCCATTAATGAGCCGCATAATAATGTGTCCAACAGACATTATGATGAGTTGGGAAGGAAAAGTACGTATAAACCCCTTATATAATGACATTAGCAATTTTGAAAAAGTTTTAATAAAGGAAATAAAGGGTATTTATTACCAAAACAAGCAAAGGTACCTTCATTATAACCTAAATTCAGAGGAAAGGATGACCTTGGATGAAATTAAACACCATTATTCAGACATTAGAATTATGAAGCCTGATAAAGGGGGTGGGGTCGTACTAATGAATAATTGGTCCTATATTACTAAAATGATGGCCATTTTAAACACACAGGGGCGATACACTATTATTTCAAGGAATGAGCTGAATATAGCACACAAAATGATAGATTTGATTATAGAAGACAATTTATTGCAAGGTTTAATTGATGATAAATTATATAGGTTTTCTTAAGGTTGAGAAACCTTTTCTCCCTATTATGTTTGGTATCCCGAAGATACACAAAGACAATATAAATCCACCTTTAAGACCTATTGTGACATCGGATGGCTCTAAAACTCAACCATTAGCGATATATGTTGACACAAAACGGAAGCCGTTTTTTAAATTATACCCACACATTTTAATGGATTCATGGGATTTATTAAAATCAGTCAATTGCAATATCAATCTCATTACTCATTTCTTACTGTCGATGTAAAAGACCTATTCTCTGTGATTCCACACAATATAGGTTTAGAGTGGTTTGAATGTATGTTAACGGAATTAAAATTTCTTAATGATTGTGAATTTAGACTAGTATTAGAGAACACTGAGTTGGTGCTTAAAAATTATTTTATCTATTTCCAGGGAGATATTTTTCAACAGTTGGACGGTGTGGCAATGGGGGCAGCCTGTGCCCCCATTTTTGCCAATATAGTTATGTTATATTGGGAGTTACATTTTGTTTTCAACTCTCCATTTATGGACCATATTGTGAAATATTTTCGTTTGGACGACATTTCAACAATTCTACTCAGTTTTTTAGTTTCACATATGAATTTAATATGGAGGAGATACACTATCTAGATGTAGCCATTTCAAAAGATAATTTAAATGAAAAATATATGTCGAGGATTTATAGAAAGGCCTGTTTTTCTAATTCCTATTTACACTACAATAGTAACCACCCTCCACTGCAGAAGAAGAACATTATAAAAGGACAAATGGTCAGGGTGGCTAGGATGACATCTAATTATACTGATTTCATCAATGAAATGGAATACGTGCATAAATTATTTTTGGAGAGAGGATACCCCGACCCTCTAATAAATTCTCTTAAGGAGGAGGTGATTAAGGGATTGGGGACAAAATTTGTACCCCTATTGAATTCATGTTGTAATATGGAGAATATTGTTTTAAATAACATTGGTGAGGGTCAAAACGGGGGGACCTACGTAAAGAAGGATGTCACTCCCTTTCTAGTTATAACATACAACTCTGATACTAATCTGATAAGAAAGGCTATTGATAAGACATGGGATATGTTTAAGAGTATACCCAACAAGATAAAAGTATTTAATAGGCACTTGTGTTATAGTTTTAGAAGGGGTCTTAATCTCAAAAACATTTTTGAGAAGATTAGACAGGAGGACAAGAAAGAATAGAACAAGAAAAAGGGAACTTTTCGTTGTGGAAGATGTTCCCAATGTACATTTGTAGCTAACAAAGGTGATTTATCATTACCTACTATTCCAATAATTCTCAAGAGTAATCGATATTATACTTGTTATACACAAGGGATTGTATATTTAGCCTACTGTACTTTCTGTTGGGCCTACTACATAGGGAAGACAGAAAGACATTTACGACAGAGGATTTATGAACACATGTATGATGTTAACAGGAAAAGGGATACTAATGCACTTTATAGACATACCTTGTTATGCACAGAAGCCAACGTTAAATTTTGGATTCTTGAAATGTTACCTAGGGATAGTAGAGGGGGAGATTGGGAAAACAAGTTGTGTTTTAGAGAGTTAATTTGGCAATTGCGTTTGGATTCCAATACACCCCCTGGGATGAACGATCATGTATCACTTTTACCAGCCCTAAGATTAAGGGCCAATAAAGTAAAAAATAATAAAGTAAAAAATAACAAAATAACAAAATAACTTAAGAATTAAACAAACATTAGAAACTGAGAATTTGATTAATATTGTTTAGGTTTTAGTTTTTAGTTTGTTATTCTGGAACATGAAGTAATTGTTTATTTATTTATTTTACTCGTGTTATTTATATTCCTTGTATTTTAATACACAGGTACTAATACAGTATCCACTATCATCATCATGTACCATAGGTTTCAACAATATATATATATATATATATATATATATATATATATATATATTTTTTTTTTTTTTTCAACACTATTTTTAACATTCTTTACATTTGTATCATCTATTTATTTATTTTAATACATATTTATGTACATATTTACATATTTAGGTATATTTACACACCTAGACAGCATATCAAGAGACATTATTATCATTACTGTACTATCATATGCAAGATCTAGCTAAGAATTTTTATTAATTTTTTATGAATTTATAGAGAGAGAGATTTGTATATATAGGTGCGTCTTTTATGCTATGTTTTACAGTGGTATCAATTTTATATAGTTTTATGTGTATCATATGCACATTTTACATTTCATGATATATACATTGTTTTTAACATTTTGCTTTGATATCTTGTACTGCATCTTTAATACAAACTACAGTGATTACTGAATTAAGGATGTAATTGAAATGAACTGAAGCTAATCAAGTATAAATATGTCCGTATACTAGCATTTTTTATTCTGATGAAGTTTCCGGAGTGAAAATGAAAGCACTTAATCAAATCTGATTTCTTTTTAAGATTCAATAAATTATTTTACTATTATCCGGTCGTCGACTGACCAGTTTTTGGTGTGAACTGTCTTTGTGGGATTGCCTTCATTGGGATCCTGTTTAAGCCGAGGAAATTTGTGTTATTAGTTTTTTCCTTTTCTCCATTATCCATTCCTTGTGTGGTGTCTGTGCATGTAGACGTCACATTTATGGCCCTGAGTGTGACATCCCATGCACCTGACAGCAACCAGGCTTAAGCCTTGGTATAGGAGCCGGACGTTCAGGTTGCCTGTGGTGGAGGATCCTACAAGTGAGAATACTGCTACATGAGAATAGATGGACATCACTAGTTACACACAGAGTGAATAAATCTCTTTATTAGAGACTGTGATTTACATTATTGAGGTCTGGATATGTATTATTAAAAATCATTTAGGGAGAATAATGACACAATCTCACCAGAATAAGTCTTTAACATAATATGTGAGATAGTTTGAGCATAACATATTATTACTGCATAATAGAGTAAAAAAAACAGTTAAGCTATAAACCTAGTTTAATAGATGAAGCTTTTTATTTCACTCTCTCATGGTTCTTAGCAAAGATCTATGTCATCATTCACAAACAATTAAGAAACTTACCAGAGTTTTATTTTCTTTTATTTCTCCATCTATTTAGCAATTTCCAATTACTGATAAAAATTATTTGTGAAGCAATTCGCTTTTTAGATAAAATAATAGCAGTTAAGTTACAAAAATGAGCGCCATTTTTTCATTTAAAATCCAGGAGCAGCACACCTCAGTTTGGTTCTTATGTTCCCTGATTTTAGTATAAAGAAATATTAATACATTTTCAGATACGTCCAATCTGAGATTTTAAACATTTATTTTAAAATACCATTCTGATGCAAGCATTATTTAATGAATTCTGCTTCAGTCAGCCTAACTATTGACTTGAGCAGTTTTGAATGCATGTCTGTAACACTACCCTGTTTTACAATAAGATTTAATAATGCTATAAAACATGTTGCAGTATAACCTCAGATGCACAGTTAGATTGGACTTGATAGTGCTGCTGCTTTTGAACTTACACTTCTATCATGTGTGATTCACTAGATGACATACTGCAAAATGGTGTCATTCTAAGGGGGTGCAATATTTGTCAGCATGGAAGGAGATGGACCTTTGCCAGGGATGGTCTGCACCTCTCCCCTCTAGGCTTTTTTAGGCAATGCAAACTGAAAGTACTTCCGACATCGCAAATCAAAACCAAGAAAATCTAAAGGTATTATTGCTCAATGCCAGGAGTCTAAACAAACAACTCCACCCCTAAAAGCTGTCTTCACTCTAGAGAATACTGATGTCTGTGCGGTCACTGAGACGTGGTTTAAAGCTGCTGAGAGCACATCAACAGTGCAAGGTTATAATGCCTTCCACATATTTAGACCAGCTACTACACAAACAGGGACTAAAGGTGGAGGTGTCTCATTTTATATCAAAAATAAATATACCTCAAGGCTGGACAAACAGGACAGTGCACTTGAGCTGCAAATCACCATAGGCAAAATCCAATACCACTTCCTTGCAAGTTATAGGTCTTCCTCTATGGCCCAGGAAACCCATCATCATCTTCTATTTAAACGTATTAGAAACACTAACCATCCAACCCAATATCATATTCATGGGTGACTTTAATTACTCCATTACTAACTGTGAAGCCTATACAACACCAAACATACATGCACAGAGATTCCTGGATTTTGTAAACACAAACTCTCTGGACCAGATAGTCAATACACCAATCAGGGGTGCAACCAGACTGGATCTGGTGCTTACTAATATTGGAGAGTGCTGCACACCCCCTACTGTAATGCCTTCCCCAGTAAGGTCAGACCACAAAATGGTCTCCTTTGAAGTAAACGTAAAACCTTGACCCCAAGCTAAACCAGGAATATTCAGGAACTACTCTAAGGCTAACCTCCTGCTATTAAGGGATAACCTGGCAAAATTTCAAGCCCCCATAAATCCTGACAACACTGCTGCCTATGCAGAATTGTTCACAGAAACCCTGTACAAGCATGTTAATAGCTGCATAGAGGCAGTTGTACCCACCAGGAAGAAGTAAAGAACTAACTCAAAACACAAGCAGCCCTGGTGGAATCACAAAATCAACAGGCTGTATAACAAAAGAAAGAAAATTATGGCAAAAATTAGGAGATGCAGCTCCCAGCAGGATAAAAGCACTCTCATCAAACTAAACAAACAATTCAGAGGATAAATAAAGTCTACCAAAGCCAAATTTGAGGTAAGCTTGTCCTCCCAGGCCAAGGACAGCCACAAAGCTTTCTTTAGCTATGTCCACAGCCTCAAAAGCAATACACAATCATGTGCAGAGCTCATTGTAAATGGAGCCACCTATACTGAGCCAGAAGACATAGCAAACCTCCTGGTTAATAAATTCAGCTCCAACTTTATCCCTCTATCCCCTCCTCAACCTTCCCTCAGGAAATACCATCAAATATAACTTCCCTTACTATCACTAGGGAACAGGTCTTTAATGCTCTCTCTAAGACCAAGAGTACTGTATCCGTGGGCCCAGACAATATCCCAAGATGCCTTCTAAATAGCATGAAACATGACCTATCTGGACCTCTGGAATTACTGCTTAGCAGGTGGTATGGCGGTAGCGTTATTACCTCACAGCAAGAGGTTCTCCCGTTCGATTCTCAGCTTGGCTTGGGAGTGCCTTCTGTGTGGAGTCTGCATGTCCTCCCCACGGATGGGTAGCATTTGAAAGACATGCGTGCGTAAATGGGCGTGCCTTCGTTGAAGGTTGGATATTGAGCTGGCACCTCAGCATTTCGTAAAAATCTACTGCCAATCATTAGCAGACCGGAGTTCCGCTGTGGCGACCCCTTACCGGGAAAAAGCCGAAAGACAAACAACAACAACAAAGACTGGGTATTTTAAAAAGCATAAAGGTGGCAAAGTTACCACCTTCAGTGGGGTCCCTCTTTATGACCCATATGAGTTCCTTGCCATTTCCACCAAGGGGAAAAAACATCATTCTGATTTCTAACTTGCATGACATAGGCATTGATCCATCATGTAATCTGGGACATTTAGGTTGAACCTACTTTCTTGTGGCCCTGGTTTGGATGCTGTACTTTAGTGCTTGATTGACCCATAACAAGACAGGTATTTTATCTAATTTGCTGTGAAGTACTGACCTGGCATTCATCATGCAGACCTGGATGGGCACTAACTTTGGCCCTATTCTTACAACCTTAGTGCTACCTGGGTTATGATTGACACATCATCCTTGGACAGATCATGTACCATGTATATGGCAGAGTTATGACATTCCTTCCAGAATGCTTTGATTTCCTTGTCTAGTGTTTAATGAGATTTCACAGATGGTAAGCTCTGGAAACTTCAAGAGTAAGGCTGGGAAGTAGTCAATAGCTTTTGTAAATGAATTTTTCATATTATGAGGGGATGTAGGTTTTCTCAGGTAATTAACCATGTCCCCCATAGACCTGAGCAAACTCAGGACTTGGTCTTCTAACTTTGTATTTTGAATAATGATTTTGTGTTGGAATTGGTGAGTTGGTCAAACCATGTACTTATTCAATTCAGGTATGACCTACCCAAGTAGAATCCTCCCAGTTATCCAAACCAGCATGGACCTTTGAGCTCTGTCTTGCTTGGACAGCTACTGAATTGCAATGATATTAATCTGACTTAGCTAGTTGTGGCCTGTAATTAGGTCCTCACTACCTCACTGGACATTTTGGGTCCATGCCATGTATGAGTAATCCTCTTAGTTTCACGTGAGCTATCTTTTGAGTATGAGCTAGCTAAAAGCTGGAGTTCAAGTAGCATTTTGCTGGCCTGCATGCTGCTTGAGAAAAATATTTCTGGATAATAATTTTTAAATATTACAGATAGAGAGTACCTGTAAGAAGTCTGTGTAGGACTTCTGGTTCTGAGGACAATGACATGAGAAGCATAATGTGGAGCTTCTGGGGTTATAGGTTGTTAAATACAGCCTTACTTGCAGCTCAATATTTATTTCTTTAAAACGGAGGTCACACAGCAGTTCTAGTAACCTTGAAAAGCTGTGGCTGGTCTCCTAAGACAGAATCTACATCTACTACTATGGCACTTACCACAGACTGAACTCTCGCACTTGCTGCAAAAGATTTGGCCCTGTCGTCACACCAATGAGATGAAACTGCAGAGTTGGAACTTGCACAATTAATTATTTCCAGTAACTGTCTTACAGTTTCAGTGGAGACATTTCAGAATATCCTACAAGATTAAGTGCTGGAGATTAAACACATGGTAACTGGAATCAGAATGTACAGTGCACTTACAGCAAAAAACATGAGATAATGCTGTGAGCTTAGAGGAGTTGGAACATCAGATTGCTTTTCTCTTAGAATTTACTCAAATGCTGCAGGAAAAGCAAGATGAGCAAGAAAATATAGAATGGTACAATAAAGTACAAATCTTGACACTTCAAGGAGTAGAACAGAAAGATATGGTGTGGTTCTTGCAAGCATGGATTTCTACCACTTTAGGATTAGACACTACCTGTACACTGCTGCTGGAATGGGCTCAGAGATCATTGGCAACCATACCTCTAAACCTCTTTGCACAAGAAAGCTGTACAAAACATAAAGTAATGGGAGGACAAATGCCCAAAAATAGGGACAGCTTTTAATTATTGCCCTAATAAACTTAGAAAGGTGCTAGAATAATGGGGCTTGTGACCTGGTGGTGTGAATCTTGGCTCTAGATGATTATCACTGCTTAAGTGAAACCCTGACCCCATGTGCAAAAATTGGAAAAGAAGTTGTGGATGAATGTATGAAGTCTGAAACTTAAATGTCTGTAATTACTTAATGACTTCAGTTCTCACTGATTTGCCAGAAAAGTACAAGTTTTATGAGAAACAGACCAAAAATATGAGGCAACAATCTGGACATTCTGCAGAAATCTGGACAGTTAAGAGGTATGTTGCCCCCCCATACAGTCTGGTGTCCCTCAGAGACCTGTGATTTCTTTCTTTCTTATCAACAAATATTACAAGCAGCTTGAGCTAAATGAGATATAGTCCCTATCTAGGAAGAGAGATAGGCTGTGATAATGATTATTCAGTTAGTGGTAAACAGAAAGCAATGATTACCACTCCTATGCTTTCTCAAGGAGAAGGGCTTAAAGGCCCTATACACTGTATCCAGCACACCTAAGGGTTCTCTTATTTGAGGGAATCCCATATACTTCAGCAGCTAGATGAGGCAATCCACTGTTTGCAAGAGAAACTCGCCATGTCTCTACCTGAAAACATGGATTATTCAACTGCACTGCCCAAACAGGGTAGACTTGTGACTGATACTGTATTAAAATATCTGGATCCAAAGAGACCTAAGCAATCCATTGATGACAAAGGATTAAACTTGGATGTTTTAGCAACCTGATCATATCTAAATGGATAATTAGCTTATTTTACTTAGACTTAAAGGTTCTGTATTTAGCTAATAGAACATGATAATTTTTGACAGTAGTCATTCTAGAGACTTCTAGATTTGGGAACAATGGACATGAACAGTGCAGTCACTACACATAACATTAATTTACTGTGCTTACAGATAGCTGATGATATTTTGAAAATGTTAATACTGCTTTATTATTAATCTTGTTAATACTGTATGATTAAAACCCCAAAGTCCTTATTGTTATGATGCTTTGTATGATGTTTCATTGTTCCCAAGATATGATGACCCTCTACCATTTACAAATGGAAACAGGGACACCTGGGGTTAGGCACTTCCCCTAACCTTGGGAGACTTTACACTGGATTACACATATTCATTGTAATGTAAGTTCTTATGATTGATTGGTATGTAAGCTTCGTAAATAAGTGTTTGATTTTTTTGATACCTCTTTAGACTGTATATATTTTTAGTATTAAACTAAATGTTCTTACTATTGGAATTTTCTGTACACATTCAGCTCACCTGGAATCACTGATGTTTCTCTCACATGACTGGGATAGTTGATTTATATGGATATTTTTCTACAAAGTCTGTCTGAAGAGCCCACTTAAGGGGGTACTGGCAGCTACTAAGAATATAACGGGATGAAATTTAGTATTAATGTAAATGGTATAACATTCCCTATTATTGTAGCTATTTGGGCAACTCATTTATCCTATCAAGCACATCCGAAGTGAATAACATGGCGTCATGACTTGGTAATTTCCTCAGCTCATACCTCAGCAAAGTGAAAGGGGTAGCAATTTGGGTCTACTTCAGTAGACCGAAAATCCAGTTACCAGAATTTCACATAATCGAGACAACACTGAAACCTGACTTTAACGAACATTCACATCACCGGAAAAGATTTTCAAGAAAAGAGACAGTTGGCCAACATGAAAAAAAAAAACCCACATCAAAGCATGTCAAACTGATCCAAGTGGGAGGCTTCATCCACCACACCCCCAAATGTGGGGGGATCTGCCCCCACAGCCCCCCTAATTAAAATATACTAACTCACAGATCGCATTATATTGGGGAAAAGGGCACATTTCCCCATGTTAGCCAACTTTCTCTTTTTTCAGAAATCTTTTCCAGTGATGTGAAAGTTCATAAACGTCAAGTTTTGCTTTCATCGTCTCGATTATATGAAATTTCAGTGAGTGGAATTTTGGCCCTCTCAAGATGACTTAGCAACTTTGGTACAGCAATCTTGCTACTCTCGTCATATGTTAGATAAATTTCACCTTCCAGGAGGAGAAAGAAAGTTGACTGTAGGCAACACTTATTGGTATCCTACATCAGGGGCAAAAGCAGTTAGGAAACTGCTTCATCAAGTCCAGGAAAAGGTCAGGGGATCTCTACTGCTGATGAGAGATTTCTAGGGTATTACTCCTCAATGTGAATCCTTATCAGCAGAGACATTTAGATTGTTAGCTACTGCAAAATACTTAAAAATCCTGGGCACAGGAAATGAAGGAGTTTGATTTGGGTACCAAAGGCATTATTACATCCCTTACTTTCACACATTACACCCCACAGTTTGGTACTTGCAGTAGGATAGACAGGATCTATATAGACACAGAGCTCTTAGATTGTACCCCAGATTTAAGTGCGATTCCATATCCATACTTGAACCATGAAGCATTGGAGTCTATATTATATAATCAAAAAGTGAATTCCATGAACTGCATCTACATCGGAAATGCATTTCAGTGAACTGATAATAGTGAGATTGTGATACAGTGAAGATCAGAAAATTTGCCCTTTCCTCACTGTAGTGTGATCTCGGAGTTGGTATATATAATTAGTGGGGAGTGCAGCCCTCCACAAGAGCAAATTCGCTGAACTGCATTTTCGATGTAGATGCAGTTCGCAGAATTCACTTTTCGATTAGATAATATAGACCCAAAGCATTGTTGTTATTTTACTGAAATTATGCCTCACCACCACAAAACTGGAGTCTATAACCATACTACACAAGAAGACCTGACTTCAAACAGCAAGTGGTAAGAATTACCCAAGACTTGGGTAAATCTTGGTATATAGAGTTAACACATTAGTATGCAGAATGTAAGAGAATTCAAGATAGGGGAATTTACATCATGGGAGGCAGCCCTTCCAAGGAACTACAAGAAATTAGATCTAAGATACAGGAAATATTAAATAAAAGAATGGAATCTGCACTGGACAAGCCACTTCTTAAATATTATGAAGTGTATCCCCACAAGTTTACTCTAACTTAACCAGGATGTTTAGCAAGAGCTAAGCAAACAATTTCTCCCCTCTTTATTGCTCCACTATTGTACAACAGATAAAGCCCTAGAAATTTTAAGACTTATTGCCATACTCTGCATACAGACTCAGAGTAACAAAATGCATCCCTGCATAGTTATTGAGATATTAGTAAAAATTATTTCTTTCATCTTCTAACACAAGATCAGATCGCATTTCTTGAAAATCCATTTACTTTACATGAACTTATAGCAGCCATTAAGAAACTGAAATCTAACAAGGTGTCAGGATGGATGACTTGCCTTCAGAAATCTACAAAGACCTTCCACCATCTGCCATAATTCTTTTATGGATGACGTGTCTTGCAGCTTTTACAGACACTCAGTCACTTCCATCCTCGAGACAATCAGTCATAATTCCTTCTCGCCCTTCCAGCTATCGCCAAATATCCCTCCTAAATGTGGATGGCAAAAATTTTATGAGCATATGAGCAGCCTAGATATCCACCGTAATTCTTTCCCTAATTCACTTTGACCAGGTCAGGCTTGACAGAGGCAGAGTACCATGGCATAACATATTGATAGTCAAGCAATGGCTAGATAAAAATATTTATCATGTAAACAACTTGTCTTATTACCTATAGACACTGAGAAACCATTTGATAATGTAAGATGGCCATATTTACTTCAAATTGTAATGGTGTTTGGCCTTCTACCATCTGTTATATTGGCTATCAGATCAATATGACAGGGTTCTGGAGTTATGGTATGCCTTTTATACATATGTTTAAATCCATAAATATTTATAAACGGGTGCAACAAGGTTGTCCATTACCTGCACTGGTATTCCTGCTAGCTTTGGACTCAATAGCAGTCACTCTTAAGAGCACACTACATTCTTCTTCTTCTTCCAGTGAGAGCAATATAGTATAATGACTGGGGGAGCTGCTTTATTTGCATTTGACTTACTGTTACACTTAAATGATCTGCAACACACTCTTCCTAAATGTTGGAATATTCTATTACGCTGGAAGCCCTATTCAGGTTACAAGGTTAACCTTTTAAAATCTATTTTACTAACCCATAATACAACTGGCCTCTCCATTTCTCAGGATAAGAACAGGTTTATTGGTAACTCCCTATACTACGTCTGTGGGCATATGTCGGGTCTATATTAAATCAGCGAATCCTTAAAAAAGTGAACGTTGATTTATCAACCCTAATTAAACAAAAGCTTAAAATCCCTAACACTCAGAACAGTGATTGTTTTTCCCAGGGATAAAAATCGCTGGGCCGTTTTCTGGACTTTGCCAATTCGTCCACTGTGGTGCGATCTCAGAGTTGGTTCATAGGTAGGTACTAGGCTATCGACCCAAGGGCCTAAGTAAGCCTAGCCAACAAGATTCCTTGGCTTACGCCACCCAAGAAAGTTAATTTCCTGTGCCCCTGTCGAGCAGAGCCACAGAAGTGATCCCGGGGTGTATTTCCTATTTCCCATTCACTCATCAAGATTTTTCTTGAAGTGTGCTAATGAGGAACTTTGCTTGACATAGATGGGTAGCTTGTTCCAGAGTACAGGAAGTCTCCGAGACAGGAATCTATCCCTTCAGCATGTCCTGTTTATTGTGGTGACAAGGTTTAGGTCCCTAGAGCATGTAGCTCGGAGGGATTGGGATTTCTTTATATGGAGCATGTCCAACAGCTCTGGGTTTAACAAATTTATATGTTAGGCAGAGATCTCCTTGGAGTAGGCGATATGCTACAGAGTAAAGCTGGAGTTTTTTTGAGATGGTCAGTGTAGGGCACCTGTTTGACGCCAGTAATTCTCTTTGTGAGGTACTTCTGTGGCCTTTCCAGCTACTGCAAATGTCTTGTGAGGTACATTCCAAAAGGGGCATTCTACTCTACAATGGGTCTAATGAGTGCCGAGTAGAGGGGAACAATGGCCTCTTTTTTCCTGGATGAGAACCCTTTTGTGATGAGGTGTGTCACATAGAAGGATTTCCTGACTACTGTGGCGATGTGATTATCAAAGGAGAGACTACTGTCCACCTGGGTCCCAAGGTCTCTTATCACACATACGGCATTAAGTAGACTGCCATTTATGTGGTAGGTCATGGGTACAGAGTTTTTACCAAAGGGGATGACAGTGCACTTTTGGGCATTGAGCTTGTGGCCATGCCTCTGACACCAGGCATCTGTCTCGGTGAGGCCCTTCTGTAGGATGACCACATCATTTGGGGACTCGACTATGGCTCCTAGTTTGCAGTCATCTGTGAACTTCATTAGCCAGAGGCCTTCTGTGTTAGCCTGTAGTTCAGAGAAGTAGATAACAAACAGGAGAGGTCCCAGGACTGAACCCTGTGGTACTCCACTTGCCACTGGTTTGAAGTCAGATTTGCAGTCTGCAGCTTTTGCAGGGTGGGGTCTGTCAGTGAGCCAGTTGGTAACCCATCTTGTAACTTAGGGATTTCTACCTAGTTTAGTGAGTTTAGCTATAATTCCAGAATGGGGGATGGTGTTGAAAGCCTTGGCGAGGTCAAGATAGGCTGTGTGAACCACCTTACCCTCGTCTACGGCTTGGGTGACTGCCTCAAAGAAGTCGATCAGGTTCAGAAGGCATGATCTGCCTTTCACAAACCCAAACTGGGTGGGGTCCAGAGTTTGGAGGTTACCATTGTCTTTGTTTATGACTTCCATGATGATACATTCCATGGCCTTGCAGACTAGGCTCATCAGGCTAATAGGGCGATAGTTCCCAGGATCAGTGGTGGCTCCCCCTTTGTGGAGAGGGATAACTGTTGCTGTGAACCATTCAGTGGGCACAAAGCCTGATGTGAGACTATGATTGAACATGTTGCTTAGGTGGGGAGCCAGTTCGTTCTGAAGTTCATGTAAAATGCAGCCTGGGATGTTGTCCAGTCCTATGGATGCTGTGTTTTTGGTTTTAGAGAGTGCAGCTTTTACTTGCATAAATGAGATTACATGGACGCTACATTCTTCCTGTATAGATGTGGGCCCTTTAGGGGGTGAGAGGGGGGTAAAGTTAGCACTGAACCTATCTGCCAGGATGTTGGCAATATCAGTTGGTTCTGTAATTTTCATGCCATTGTGCTGTAACTCAGAGAAGATCTGGGTGCTGCCATTGAGATTCCTGACATAGCTATGGAATGCTTTGTGGTTGCCCTTAGAATCAGTGGTGATTTTGTTTTCATAGCTAGCTTTGGAGGATCTTATAAGAGATCTCAGCTTCTTACTAAGGCTGATCAGGGAGGTCCTCCACTCATGGGATTTTACTCTCTTTTGCAACAGTTTCTTCCTTCTGTTGTGCAGTTTATTTATGGCAGGGAACCACCAGATTGTCTTCCTATTTTTGGAGGATAGCGTCTTGGTTCTGTTTGGGATAGTATGATCCATGCACTCGTGTAAGTGCTTATAGAGTGCATTTGTGTAGGTTTCAGCAGTCGTAACTGTATTGTCCATCTGCATGGGTGTCTTGAAGTTTGCCACTTCTGTCTTAAGAAGCATGAAGTTGGCTTTGGAGAAATTTTTTACTGTCGTTTCCTTATGTAAATAGGGGGGATGTGTGTGTAGGGGGGAGCGAAGCTCCCCACTTTATTTACTGTTTTGAAGTTTTTTTTTTTTTTTGTGGTACAGCGATTTTTTTCCCTGGGAAAAAAAATCGCTGTTCGAGTGTTTGGGATTTTAAGCTTTCACTTAAAGAGGGCCAATAATTCAGCATTCGCTTTTTTAAGCATTCCCGGATTTAACATAGACCCCATATGTTTAGCCCTAAATATCAAATTATCTAGGGACCTGAACATTTAACTTATTCAAAGGGTCTATATTAAATCATCAAACGTTTAGAAAAGCGAATGATGATTTATCACCCCATGTAAGCAAATGCTTACAAAGTCGAACACTTAGAACAGCGATTTTTTTTCCAAGGGAAAAAAATCGGTGTTCCAAAAAAAAAAAAATACACTTAAAACATAACATAAAGTGGGGGGCTTCACCCCCACACCCCCCTACTTAAATATACAAACTCTAATATCGCACTACAGTGACGAAAACAGCAAAGTAACGGATGTGGCCAAGAGATTTCTTTCCTAGGGAAAGAATTTGCTTACATGCCACTTCGTCATTTTGCCTTTTCATCTTTTCAAGTTCGACCAAGGTGCATTCGAAAGAATGCATCTTCGGTCATCTAATAGGAACCCTATTCAAAGCTTGTTAGAAGACAGTATACAGTAGCAGTCTTCATGGAGCATATCCCAGGATCTAAACTTGGTACTTAGCAAAATGGTCCTCCACCCTAAAATGTTGTATATTCTCCAAAGCCTTCTGATGCATATCCCTCCTACAAAAGGGCCTCACTGAGACAGATGCCTGGTGTCAAAGCCATGGCCTCAAGCTCAATGCCAAAAAGTGCATTGTCATCCCTTTTGGTAAAAACTCTGTACCCAAGAACTACCTCATAGATGGTAGTCTACTTAACACCAAAAGTTTATTAAGAGACCTTGGGACACAGGTGGACAGTAGTCTCTCCTTTGATAATCACATCGCCACAGTAGTCAGGAAATCCTTCTACGTGGCACACCTCATCACAAAAGGTTTCTCATCCAGGAAAAAAAGAGGTCAATGTTCCCCTCTACTCATCACTCATTAGACCCATTATAGAGTACAACGCCCCTTTTGGTATGTACCGCACAAGACATCTACAACAACTGGAAAGGCCACAAAAATACCTCACAAAGAGGATTGCCAGCCTCAAACAGATGCCCTACGCAGACCGTCTCAAAAAACTCCAGCTTTACTCTGTCGCATATCGTCTACTCAGAGGCGATCTCTGCCTAACATACAAAGCTATGTCAAACCCAGAGCTGTTGGACATGCTCCATGTAAAAAAATCCCAATCCCTCCAAGCTACACATTCTTGGGACCTAAACCCTGTCACCACAATAAACAGAACATGCTGGAGGGATAGATTCCTGTCTCAGAGACTTCCCATACTCTGGAACAAACTACCTATCTATATCAAACAAAGCTCCTTATTAGCACTCTTCAAGAAAAATCTTGATGATTGGATGGGAGATAGGAAATTCACACCGGGGATCACTTCTGTGGCTCTTCTTGACAGGGGCACAGGAAAATAATTTTCTTGGGTGGCAAAAGCCAGGGTACCATTTGGTTAGGCTTATATAGGCCCTAGGGCCAATAGCCTAGTACCTACCTATGAACCTATGAACCTAATATTCCAAACTATGTAAAGGGATGAATCACAGTCTAAAGGAGAGGTACTTATCCCATTTTCTTTGCAAATGGACCCATTATAGGAAGATCTTTGATACTGTTAATCTCATATATGATGGTGCATTTATATAATCATTGTCTTTTGGACTCCTACCTTAGATGTTCCTGGAAGAAGACCTTGTATCTATACATATTTTAGATAAGTGAACTGTCCCACCCTTCCCCTAGGGGTATTTTTAATTCTTATCTCCATCTCAGCCTGCATTTTCCAATTCCTTTTACTACAAGAGTTATCATTTATGTTATTAGATTGGTGCAATGTAGGTGTGCAGCTATATGTGTTAGATTTATTAACATGGAGGCATGGATGTAAGCTCTGTCTAGTCTAATGAATGAGTATAAATTACAATCCTTTCTTTGTTCCTCATGCAATTGTTACCTACAACCTACTTGTGCAGAATGATGCAAGTTAATAGTCATTTTGCATGTGGTTACATTTTTTTCTAAATATGACATATCCAGTTTAACTGTATAGAGCCACGTATAAAATATTATGTCACGTGAAAGTCGATTTCTGTGTTTTTGACGTCTTTTGAAAAATGTATGTATAAAGTCATGCACTTATTTGTAAACTTTTAATATTATGTCTAATTTGGTATAATTGCTTAAACTATATGTTTTGCATTATGTTTCATAACCTGTGTAATTAGTATTTGTAAAATGTTTTGTAATGCTTTGGAGCTTTTCTCCCCAGGCCTCCACTGAAAATGGGCTTCTACCCATTCAGACTTTCCTGGTAAATAAATGCCAATAAATAAATAAATACAGAAAGGTGTAAAACATTAAAAAGAAAAGAAAGTACAGGAGACGGTGATTGATAAATGAAGGAGAGATGATCAGTAGTTAGAAGGAAATTCATCATTCCTACTCCTGCAGTAGTCCTTAGGCTATATGGGATGTTTCCCAACAAGGAAATAATAAACAACCATCTTTAAAAAGCTATGTTACCCTCACTCCTTCACTCTGACTGTTGATTGGCTAATCCCAAGGAGGGAAATCTATAGTCAGAGTGAAGCTTTCTTCAGGACTTTCTTCCTGTTACAAGAAGCATCTCTCAAGCTTCAGCAGAGCAGCAATCATCTAAAACCTTCATTTATGATAGATAAGTCCCTGATGGGGAACCCCTTCATTCAGAAATTATTGCTCTTTTAAGAGGTAGTAGTAGTATTTTATCTACTTTTTGAGATAGGCATTTCCCCTTTAAGAAACTTGGCATTTTGTTACAATATCTCAAGCTGCCTGTTATGAACTGCTATTTTTAGTTTAGCATGTTTCTTTAGATATTTGGGGTAATTGTGTTAACAATTGTGTATATCTTGTGTGAACTTTGACATTTTTGAGACAGGAATGGGTGAAAACTTGTGTGTCAGTATAATGTTTAGGCTCGCTTCATGACCACCTACTTGCTGTTCTGAATACTTTCAGTGTGTGTGCAAGTGTTTGAATAGAACTGACAGGGAAATTTTGTTCTTTCACTTTCTAGAACCTAGGGGACTGGGGAAATGTTATGAGTGTAAGTATGCTGCTTGTGAACACTCAGAGAGAAAGGCGAAAATGCAAAGAGATAGTTGGATTGTGTGAGAGAAGACTTGTAATAGTCAGGCATGACTGTTGAGGAAGGTAGGAGAGTGACACTGAATCAAGAGAGAGAGATTACGAAAGTTGACATATCTTGACCTTATGTAGAAAACTGAACTCTTTCCAGCTATTCTTTTGTTCCTTCTTCCCCAGTTACAGAATGGACATTCACTCCAGACCAGCTTCTGCCACAGTAACTAGAAAAATAAAATCACTTACCAAGGAGTTGTTGCTGTTGTTGAACACTCTGTCTTTCCCTCAGCCTGTAGTGGGTGAATCTGTATTGGCCATTGGTTGTTCCTCAGACCACTCACTTACCTCTCTAGTTTCCTCTGTTGTAGTCCTTTCCTCCAGTATGGACCAGGAGTCAGCCATGTCCTCTTCAGCGGTTGCAGTGAACAATACAGGCATGGGAGAGCCATCTTCTCTTGGTCTGGGAGACATTCCAGGAGATTCTTCTTGGGGCAAGAGACCATTAGACCAGGCAGCTGTCCCTTCTTTGAGATGGTTCTCTTTTGCTGGAACACCAATTAATGAGTGACACCTCCAGGTGCATCTGCAGTTAATTCCTACTGATGCCTCTAGGCATCAAATATTGATTGTTTATATTTGCATCAATAATTCCAAAACCATTCATTGTACAAGGTTTTAAAAGATTTCATCTTAAAGCTTACACAATGGCAAACTCAACTGTATTAGCATTTGACCACTGTCTAGTACAGATAAATAGATATTAACTGTTGTTTTTATGATATTAATTTATATAGATATAATTTTCAGATTTTTCTAAATATCTTAACAACCAAGTAACACAGACAGAACTCCATAGCCTCTTATAGGTTCATAGGTTAGTACTAGGCTAATTGCCCTTGCAAGCCATTTTAAGCCTAGCCAATTATCCCTTGTCAGACTTGAACCCCGCACCTTGTGCTTGTAAGGCAAGCACCTTAACGATTAGGCCACCCTCCTAACCCCTTATGAAAGCATTCAGCTAGATGAATAAAATGCTACTGATAATATGTGTGCAACTTGAGTGGTTGCTGAGATATTATAAGTTGTTTACAAAATATTACAAATGTAATAGTTACAGTGTTTACTATGACTTATAAAATTCAGTTTAAGACCTAGAACCGAAAAAATACTACCACTATAAAAATAGTTTGTGATGAAGAGTTTGCCATTTATATTACTTTCATAACCCTTACTATTCCAGAGAAATGAACATTTGTTTGAAATGTGAGGACATAATTTGATTCTGTCAGAAGGCTTAGGCTTCGCCCATTGGAAGTTACAGTGCAAAATTCTCGCCCTCCATTAGAGTGAAAGAGTTAAGGGGAAAAAAAAAGTTAAACATTATTTTTCTGATGATGTTATTCCTGTAAAAAAAATGAGTTCCTTACCTTGGTTAGGCAGACATTATAGGCAGTAAATCCTAATATGTAGAAGCTTTTACAGAGGGGC